>NC_092448.1:3896551-3953957 GCF_036169615.1 Heliangelus exortis
TCAACCTCACGTGGGGCTACCATGTCCTTACACTACCTTGCACGGGGCCACTGTCACATCACAACCTCACGTGGGGCCACCAAAACCCACATAGGGCCACCAAAACCCCACATGGGGCCACCACAACCTCACATGGGGCCACCACAACCTCACGTGGGGCCACCAAAACCCACATGGGGCCACCACAACCTCACGTGGGGCCACCACAGGGCAGGGGGGAGGACGTTTCATGGGGACAAAGCGTGTTACACAAGGGGACTTTGCTGCCCGTGGGGGACACACTGCAGTGTCCCAGCCCCGTGTCCCCACCAGGACCCCTGCCCCCCTGTTCCCTGCTGCCCCCCAGCCCACCCGGGCAGGGCTGGGGACACTGTTGTCACCCCTGGGGGGACAGGAGGGGACAGAGGGGGGGTGGTGGCTGACTGACACCCCCCGTGTCCCCGCAGCCATCCTGGGGATGTACACCCTGATGAGCAACAAGCAGTACTACGATGCCATCTGCAGTGGCACCATCAGCAACACCGAGGGCATCAACAGTGAGTGCCTTGGGGACACGGGGACAGAGGGACAAGTGCCACCCCCAGAACAGGGGACATGGGGATGAGCCCCACCCCACCCCCCCCCCTGCGACAGGGACATGAAGTCCCTGGGGGTGTTTGGGGACCGGAACCCCTCTGAGCCGCCCCGTGGTGACCCAGGTGTGCGTGTCCCCACCTTCGGGCACAGTCACACGTGTCCTTGTGCACACACACGCGCGTGTGCCCCAGGTGTGGTGAAGCCTGACACGTACAAACCGGTGCCGGATGAGCCCCCCAACCCCACCAACGTGGAGGAGACCCTGAGGCAGATCCAGGCCAACGAGGCAGCTCTGGAGGACGTCAACCTCAACAACATCAAGGTGAGGGACCTGGTGGCACTGTCCCTCAAAGTGTCCCCTCCTGGGGTGTCCCCCGTGGGGCTGCTCCCCATCCCAGGGCCTCTCCAGGCCACCCCAGGCCACTCGGGGTGTCCCTGTGGTGACATCCCACATCCCTTCGGTGCCACCGAAGCCCCGGTGGGACACCCAGCAGCCCCAGCCCCTTGGGGACATCTCCACCCTTTCGAAGCCACCTACATCCCCTCCGTGCCACCTCTGTGACCCATGGGGACGTCCCCGAGCCCTCGGTGCCACTCGTGTCCCCTTGCTGCAGGACATTCCCATCGCCACCCTCAAGGCCATCTGTGAGGCCATGAAAACCAACACCCACGTCAGGAAGCTCAGCCTGGTCGCCACCCGCAGCAACGACACCGTGGCCACTGTGAGTCCTGGCCACGTGGCCCCCGTGTGTCCCCGTGTGTCCCCGTGTGTCCCCGTGACAAGGAGGGGACACACAGCCCTCTGCCCACCCTGGGCTCCGAGGCCAGGTGGCTTTTCCACCAGCGTTTGGGGCCTCGGGGACTCAGGAGACACCGGCGGGGGGGCGGCAGCAGCCCTGGGTGACACCCTGAGGTGACACCTTGAGGTGACACCCTGAGGTGACACCCTGAGGTGACACGCAGGCCGTGGCCGAGATGCTGATGGAGAACAAGACCCTGGAGAGCCTCAACATCGAATCCAACTTCATCACCAGTGCTGGGATGTTGAGCATCATCAAGGCCATGTACCACAACCACAGCCTCAGCGAGCTCAAGGTGGACAACCAGGTAGGGGGAGACAGGGAGATGGGGGGGGGGGGGACACGGGGACAGAGCTGTCCCCAACCCGCCCACCATCCCTGCAGTGCCAGAGGCTGGGTGACACGGTGGAGATGGAGATGGCCACCATGCTGGAGCAGTGTCCCTCTGTCACACGCTTTGGTTACCACTTCACCCAGCAGGGCCCCCGTGCCCGCGCCGCCATCGCCATCACCAACAACAACGAGCTCCGTGAGTACCCCCCGAGCCCCCCCTCCCCGTGTCCCCCTCCTGGGGTTAGGGGGGGGTCCTGAGCCAGACCAATGTGTCCCCCCCCCCCCCATCCCCATCCCCTTAGGTCGCAAGCAGAAGAAGACCTGAGGGTCCCCCCCCAACCCCCCCTGGGGCTGCTGGAAATAAAGGTGGTGACGGAGCGAGGGGGTTTGGGGATCCACTCAGATGTGTCCGGGGGGGTGGGATTGGGATTGTAGGGATGGGCTGAGAGGGAAGTGGGGGGGGGGGGGCACCCCCAGCCTCTCCTGGGGCTCAAGAACCCGTTAGACCTCCAGCTAATCCGTGGGGGCTGAGCTGGATGCGTGAATTCCCGCTGGGAATAGGGGGAGTTACACCCCAGGGGCTGGGTTAGGGCACCAAGAGGGGGGGTGGGGGGGGACAAGGAAACTCCCCCCATGGGCAGCTGGGTGCCCCCCCTGGCTCAGGGAGTGTGGGATCAGGAAGAGGAAAAGGAAGGGGAGGAAAAAACAAAGGGAAGGGGGGGGGGGGAAACTGAGGCAGGGGGAGGGCGGCGTGGCTGGGTGCTTCCTAAAGTGCTGGGACAGGTGCCTGGGGAGGAGGAGGGGGGGGACACCCGGTGCTGCCACCCCCTAAAGGCCATGACCCCCACAGGCAGCTGCCAGTGTGACTCGAGCTGGGGGACAGGAGGGGACAGGGGGGGACAGGGGGACAGGAGGGGGCAGGGGGACAGGAGGGGACAGGGGGGGGGGCGGGGGGAGAGAAGGGAGGGGCAAGGGGGGGGACCAGGGGAGACAAGGGGGGGACAGGGAGAGACAGGAGGGGACAGGGGGACAGGAGGGGACAGGGGGACAGGAGGGGGCAGGGGGACAGGAGGGGGCAGGGGGGGGTGGGGGGGGGCAGGGGGGGGTGGGGGGGGGCAGGGGGAGAGAAGGGGGGGGCAAGGGGGGGACCAGGGGAGACAAGGGGGGGACAGGGAGAGACAAGGGGGGGACAGGGAGAGACAGGAGGGGACAGGGGGACAGGGAGGGGGGACTTTGGGGGGGGGACTTTGGGGGGGGGGGGGACTTTGGGGGGGGGGGGACTTTGGGGGGGGGGACCTTGGGGGGGGAGACTTTGGGGGGGGGGACTTTGGGGGGGGGGGGGGCCTTTTGGGGGGGGGGGGCCTTTGGGGGGGGGACCTTGGGGGGGGGACCTTGGGGGGGGACAGGGGGGGACAGGAGGGGACAGGGCTCTGGCCAGGGGTGGGGGGTGGAGGAGGACACGCAGACACCACTTCGGGTCCCTCCCAACACCTCAGACACCTCGGTCCTCTCCAGCTGCCTCTATTCACGGCTTGGGGACAGCCGAGGGGACAGTCCCCACGGGGGACAAAGGGACACGGGGGGAGGGGGCTCAGGCTGGCAGCAGCGCGGGGGGCGGCTCCTCCTCGTCCGAGTCGAATTCTGCGTTCTGGTCCTTCACCCACCTCCCCGAGAGGTCCTGGATCCACCCGGCACTGAGGGGGGGAGGAGGGGACAGGGGAGGGGACAGGGTGAGGGGCGGCTCTGTCCCCGGCGGTTCCCGGTTCCGATTGGGTCAGGACTCACCTCCGCAGCTGCAGGAACCGCTCCAGCTCCCGGCGCCTCTCGGGACTGAGGGGTTGGTCCCGGTCCGGACTCGAGGCTTTGCCTTTCCCACCTCGCTGCGTCCTGGTTGCGTCTGGGAGGGCAGAAAGGAGCCGGTGACACCGAGGGGACCCGGCTGTCCCCGTCGTGTCCCCGTGTCCCCTCCCGGCTCTCACCCGCTCGCAGAGCCCCGGGGCTGGCGGTCCCGGCTCCTCCCTCCTTCCGCGGCGGTTCCGGAGGCTTCGGGCTCAGCCCCGTCCCGGTGACACCGCTCCTGGAGCTGTTTCCCTCCAACCTGCCATAGGGGAAGGAGTCCGGGTCCCGCAGTCCCCACTGGTGACACCCCACGTGCCCTCCGTGACACCGAATCCCTCGTGGGCACCCCCAGCACCCTCTGAGCGATTCCCGGGTCCCCTCGGAGCCATCTCCGCCCCTTGGAAGCCACCCCCATCCCCTCAGGGATGTCCCAGATCCCCTCAGGGATGTCCCCATCCCCTTGGGGACACCCACGACCCCCACGGGGACGTCCCCACGGCCTCGGGGACACCCGTGTCCCCTTCCTGCAGGACTTTCCCACCGCCAGCAGCAAGAACCTGAGACCCAGCCCCTCCACCGAGAAGCAACGGCCCCGTGGGCACTGTGAGGCTGTCCCCACCTGTCCCCACGTGTCCCCATGTGTCCCCACGTGTCCCCACGTGTCCCCACGTGTCCCCACGAGCTTTCCCCCCATCCCCCACCCCCCAAACCCGGGCTCTCACCCCATCCTCCGGCAGCAGCTGCTGTAGGGAGCAGCTTTCAGCAGAGCACTCCGGGTGATCCTCCTGGTCCGAGCCAGCAGAGGGGCCTGGGGGACAAAGAGGGGACACAGAGGGGACACAGAGCTCAGGGGGTGCAGCCAGGGGACACAGAGAGGAGGGGGGTCCACACCAACCTGGCCCCCTGCCCCTTCTCTGGGTGCTTCCTCCTCCTGCTGGGGTCTGGGGGCCACGTCCTGGGGCGAGCGATTTCGGCCGTAGAAACGTTGCAGACCTGGGGGAGGGGGAAAAAGGGGGGGAGAGGGGGGAAAAGGGGTGGGAGAGGGGGAAAAGGGGTGGGAGAGGGGGGAAAAGGGGTGGGAGAGGGGGAAAAGGGGTGGGAGAGGGGAAAAAGGGGGTGGGAGAGGGGGAAAAGGGGTGGGAGAGGGGGAAAAGGGGTGGGAGAGGTGGAAAAGGGGGTGGGAGAGGGGGAAAAGGGGGTGGCAGAGGGGGAAAAGGGGGTGGGAGAGGGGGGAAAAGGGGGTGGGAGAGGGGGAAAAGGGGGTGGGAGAGGGGAAAAAGGGGTGGGAGAGGGGGAAAAGGGGTGGGAGAGGGGGAAAAGGGGGTGGGAGAGGGGGAAAAGGGGGTGGGAGAGGGGAAAAGGGGGTGGGAGAGGGGGGAAAAGGGGGTGGGGAGAGGGGGAAAAGGGGGTGGGAGAGGGGGGAAAAGGGGGTGGGAGAGGGGAAAAGGGGTGGGAGAGGGGAAAAGGGGAGGGAGAGGGGGGAAAAGGGGTGGGGGAGAGGGGAAAAAGGGGGGGGAGAGGGGAAAAAGGGGGGGGAGAGGGGAAAAAGGGGGTGGGAGAGGGGAAAAAGGGGGTGGGAGAGGGGGAAAAGGGGACGGGAGAGGGGGAAAAGGGGACGGGAAAGGAGAAAAGGGGGGGGAGAGGGGAAAAAGGGGATGGGAGAGGGAAAGAAGGGGACAGGGGGGGTGTCTCAGTGCACCCCATCTCGGCACAGCCCCCCCCCCTCCTTGTCAGCCCCCCAACTCACTGCCCAGGTGCTTCTTGCCCGCCCGGTGGGCTGTGAGCACGTCCAGAGTGTCGAAGATGGGGCGGTGGGCACAGACGGTGCAGCTGTACCTACACCCGGAGGGATGCGGGGGGGGGGGGGGAAAAAAACCGCTGTCAGGGCCCCCCCCAGGCAGACGGGGAGGGGGGCTGCCGGGGGGGCCTCGCTCACCTCCCGCTCCTCAGCAGCAGAGCCTCGTCCTCGGGGATGTAGTTGGCCAAGAGGTCGGCCACGCGTCTCTTCTGGAAGGGACCCCGGGGGCCGCGTCAGCGTTTGGGGGGGGTTGTGTGATCCCCCCCCCCCCAGACCCCGCAGCCCTCACCCCCGCCGTTTTGTCCCCCCCGCGCTTCCAGGGAGCCCTGGAGGACTCGGGGAGGGGCTCGGGGGGGGGGGGCCGGGACTCACCTGCAGCACCCCGAGCTGGCTGGGATCGTCCCCCTCCCGCTTGAAGGACATGGCGGCCGCGGCGGTTGCTATGGGAACGAGACCCCCTCCCCGCACACACCTCCGCTTCCGCTGCACTTCCGCACCACTTCCGGGTGGCGTTTCCCAGCGGGCAACGCGCGGGAACGTCAACCACAGGCAGCGCCCGAGGCATGACGGGAGTTGTAGTTCCGAGGCGCCGCACCCCTCGGGGGCCTGGGGGGCAGAGACCCCCCCAGAGGGAAGGGACTGTGGGGGTGGTGGGGTCCGGGGGAGCGGGGAGGACCCCGCTATGAGAGGGGGGGTGAGCGGTGGGGCTGCCCAAGGGGCCGCGGGGCGCTCCCGGTCCCGGACTACACTTCCCAGAATCCTTCGCGGAGGCGGCCGCACCGGGCCTGGCGTCTCCGGTCTGACCGGGGAGCGGGGGGGGGGTTTGAGCCCCGTGAGCGGCGGGAGCAGCGCAGGGACCCTGGGGGGGGATCCGGCCCGGGCCGGGGGTGTTCGCATGAGCCCCCCCGGCATGGCTGCGGGCAGCGGGGCAGCGGGGGCCGCTCCCCGGGAGCACCGGCTGCAGCCCGGGGACACCTTGGCGGGGCTGGCGCTGCGCTACGGGGGTGACGGTGAGCGGCGGGGGGAGCGGGGACGCGACCCCAGTGGGGTCCCCGTGGGGCTGTCCCCGGAACATCGGTGTCCCCTCCCTGTGCTGTCCCGTCACGGTCATTCCCATTCCCCTCATCCCCGCTCCTGTCCCATCCTTGTCCCCGTCCTCACCCTGGTCACACCTGTATCGCCCTCCCTGTCCCCTCCTGTCCCCATCCTTGTCCCCTCGTGTCCCCATCCCTCTTCTGTCGCCCTCCTATCCCTCCTATCCCTATCCCTGACCTCTCCTAACTTCATCCTTTCCCCCTCCTGTCCCCATCCCCCTTGTGTCCCTATCCCTGTCCCCGTTCCTGTCCCCATCCTTGTCCCCCTCCTGACCCTATCCCCATCCCCCTTGTGTCCCCATCCCCATCCCTCTCCTGTCCCCCTCCTGTCCCCATCCCCTGTCCCCCTTGTGTCCCCCATTTCTGTCCCCATCCCTGTCCCCCTCCTGTCCCCATCCCTGTCCCCTCCTGTCCCCCTCCTGTCCCCATCCCTGTCCCCCTCCTGTCCCCATCCCTGTCCCCTCCTGTCCCCCTCCTGTCCCCATCCCCGTCCCCCTCCTGTCCCCCTTGTGTCCCCCTCCTGTCCCCATCCCTGTCCCCATCCCTGTCCCCCTCATGTCCCCCTCCTGTCCCCATCCCCGTCCCCCTCCTGTCCCCCTCCTGTCCCCATCCCTGTCCCCATCCCTGTCCCCATTCTGTCCCCCTCGTGTGCCCCTCCTGTCCCCATCCCTGTCCCCTCCTGTCCCCATCCCTGTCCCCATCCCTGTCCCCCCTCCTGTCCCCATCCCTGTCCCCCCTCCTGTCCCCATCCTGTCCCCCTCCTGTCCCCACAGATGGAGCAGATCCAGCGTGCCAACCGCCTCTACACCTCCGACACCATCTTCCTCAAGCCCACCCTCCTCATCCCCGCGACGCCGCAGCCCCCCCGGGGGGCCCCGTGCCCCGAGGACCAGGACGAGGACGCGGCTCCCGTCCCCCCGGGGGACACCTCGGCCACCACCCCCTCCCCGTCCCACCAGGACCTCTCCGCCACCGATTTCCTGCGCCGCCTCGACGCCGAGATCGGGCGCTCCAAGGAGGCCGCGGCGCGGCGCCTGCGGGCGGGGGGGGTGAGAGCCTTTTGGGGCAAAACGGGGGGCTTTCGGGGAGCGGGTGGCGGGGACGCCCCTCAGTGCCACCCTGCTGTGTCCCCTGCAGCGAGGCTGAGGCCGAAGGCACCCGGAGCCCCAAGGACAGGGACCCAGCAGACCCACGGGGGCCCCGACTCGGCCCACGGCCCCTCACCAGGACCCCCCGGGCGGCCACGCTGCGTGACACCGAGGACGAGATCTTCACCCTGTGACACCGGGGACACTGGGGACACTGGGGACAAGATCTTCACCCTGTGACACCGGGGACACTGGGGACACTGGGGACGAGATCTTCACCCTGTGACACCGGGGACACTGGGGACGAGATCTTCACCCTGTGACACCGGGGACACTGGGGACGAGATCTTCACCCTGGAACACCAGGGACACCAGGGACAAGATCTTCACCCTGTGACACTGGGGACGCTGGGGACAGGATCTTCACCCTGTGACATCGGGGACACTGGGGACACTGGGGACGAGATCTTCACCCTGTGACACCAGGGACAGTGAGGACAGCAGGGACAAGATCTTCACCCTGTGACATTTGGGACACTGGGGACAAGATCGTCACCCTGTGACACTGGGGACACTGGGGACAGGATCTTAACCCTGTGACATTTGGGACACTGGGGACACTGGGGACGAGATCTTCACCCTGTGACCCGAGGGACACTGGGGACATCAGGGACGAGATCTTCACCCTGTGACATTGGGGACACTGGGGATGAGATCTTCACCCAGGGACACTGGGGACAAGATCTTAACCCTGTGACATTTGGGACACTGGGGACATCAGGGACGAGATCTTCACCCTGTGACATCGGGGACATCAGGGACAGGATCTTCACCCTGTGACATCGGGGACAGTGAGGACACCAGGGACAAGATCTTCACCCTGTGACACTGGGGACACTGGGGACATCAGGGACGAGATCTTCACCCTGTGACATCGGGGACACTGGGGACATCAGGGACAAGATCTTCACCCTGTGACGTTTGGGACACTGGGGACATCGGGGAAGAGATCTTCACCCTGTGACATCGGGGACACTGGGGACAAGATCTTCACCCTGTGACACCAGGGACACTGGGGACACTGGGGACGTGTCACTGTGACTGCCACCCCTCGCAGATGCCACCCCCCAGCCCCATCCAGGGGTGGCAGAGGGGACCCAGGGATTTTGGGGAGGGGGACACACGTTTGTGTCCCCTCCGTGTCTCTTTCGTCCCGATGCAGGGACACCCGTGTGCAAAGCCACTTGTCCAGGGTGACTGGGAGTGACTGGGAGGTGACTGGGAGGTACTGGGAGGTACTGGGAGGAGCTGATTTTTTTCCCCTCTATTTATTTGCACGTCTGTGCTCTCACGTGGAGTGGGATCCCCACGAGGACAGGGACAGTCACCAAGAGCCTGTAAATAAAGCAGAACACTGTCACCTGGCTCTGCCTCTTTGTCACCTCCCCCCCTGGGGACACGGACACCCCCCTGGGGACACAGTCACAGCCCCGGGGACACGGACACCCCCGTGGGGACACGGTCACAGCCCTGGGGACACGGACACCCCCCTGGGGACACAATCATAGCCCTGGGGACACAGTCACAGCCCTGGGGACACGGACACCCCCCTGGGGACACTGTCACAGCCCTGGGGACACAATCACAGCCCCAGGGACACGGTCACAGCCCTGGGGACACAGACACCCCCGTGGGGACACGGTCACAGCCCTGGGGACACGACTGCTCCCCTGGGGTACGTGGCCCTGCCCTCGGGGGCTGTCCCTTGGGGACAATGTCACCCTGCTGGGGACGTGGCCACCCCCGGGTTGCTGTCACCCCTCGGGGACACGATGGGGACACAGCCACGGCCCTGGGGGGACAGACCCTCACTTGGGGACACGGTGTGTGTCCCCTCACGCCACCCCCGTGCTATGCCACGCGGTGCCACCAGGTGTCACTCTGTCCCCGCACCCTCAGGGACCCCCCCGGACCCCTCCCCTCAAAAAACCTCGGGGGTCTCCGCAGGGTCCCCCCAGGGCCACCCAAGTCCCCTGGGTCCCCTTTTCTCCCCCCTGGGGACCAAACCCCGAGTGGCACCGGGAGCCGGGGGGGGGAAGGTCACTGCTCCCAGTATCTCCCAGCGCTCCCAGTGTGCCCACTCCCACGCGGGTGCGCACACGCGTGTGCAACCCCCCCCCGCTCCCCCCCGCTAATGAGGATCATCTCATTAACGCGGATTAACGCCTATCTATAGGGCGGCTCCGGCAGGGGGGGGGTGTGGGGTCTGTGTGTCCCCGGGGGGGTCCCACGGGGGTCCCCGGTCCCGCCCCCGGCCCCGCTTTGCCCGGTCCCGGCCCGTTCCGGGGCGGAGCCGTTCGGGACCGTTCGGGGACGGAGCCGGTACCGGGGGCAGCGGCGCGGGGGGGGGGGGGGGGAGCTGGGGAGCGGTAAGGGGGGGTCTGAGGGGGATGTTGGGGTGGGTGGGGGGCGGTTCGGGGGTGTTTTCGGGGTGCTGGGTGGGTGCGGGGGATGTTTTGGGGGTGTTTCGGGGTGCTTTGAGGGTGCAGGGTGAGTTTTGGGGCGTTTCGGGGTGTTTCGGGGTGCTGTGGGTGCCCGGGCGCTGTGCGGGGCTGGGGGTGCGGGTGGGGGCTGTCCCGGCACTGGTGGTTGCAGTTCCCGGGATACTGGGAGTACTGGGAAGTGCTGGGGGGGGGTACTGGGGTCGTCGGGACGGGCACTGGGACCGCTGGGAGGTGACACCGGGAGGGGCGCCGGGGGGACACGGGGCTGGGGGTACAGGGGACACCGGGATGAAGCACTGGGGGTGTCCATCCCCCCCCCACACTCCCCCGTGCCTCAGTTTCCCCTCACTGAGCTCAGCCCCCAGGACCCCGTGGCCGGGGGGTGGTGGTCCCGGTCCGGTCCCCTCCGGCCACCCACAACGATGCCGGGGGTCCCGCTGCCCCCTCCCCTCCTCCTCCTCTTCCTCCTCCCGGGTGGGTCAGCGCTGTCCTTCCCACGGGACCTGATCCCACGCAGCACCGTGGGGCTGGCAGGTGAGTGGGGAAGGGGGCGGGGGGAGGGGGAGGCTGGGGACACCCCCCGGGGTCGTGGGTGCCGATGTCACCCTGCGTGTCCCCCCCTGTCCCCGCAGCCACCGCTTCCTACCCGCGCTTCGGGGGGCTGCGTGGGGACAACGCCACGGCCCACCTGGGACTGGGCTTCCAGCGCCTGCTGCGGCTCAACCGAACCCTGCTGGTGGCTGCACGGTGAGCACCGAACCGACCGAACCGCCCCGAGCTGCCCGAACCTCCCTGAAATGAACTGCCCCGCCCCGCCCGGCCCGAACCGAACCGCCCAGAACTGCCCCGCCCCGCCCGAACCGCCCAGAACTGCCCCGAACCGCCCGAACCTCCGTGAACTGAACTGCCCCGCCCAGAACCGCCCAGAAACTCCCGAACCGCCCAGAACTGTCCGAACCTCCCTGAAATGAACTGCCCTGCCCCACCCCACCCAGAACCACCCGAACCTCCCTGCCCCACCCCGCCCTGCCCCACCCAGAACCGCCCAGAACTGCCCCGAACTGCCCGAACCTCCCTGGACTGAACTGCCCCACCCTGCCCCGCCCAGAACCGCCCAAACCACCCAGAACCACCCGAACCTCCCTGAACCGAACTGCCCCACCCCACCCCGCCCAGAACCACCCCGAACCTCCCAGAACCGCGGGTGGGCGCCCTCAGGTGTGGGGTGACACACGTGTGACCTCCCTGTTCCCTCCTGTTGGACCCACGCGTGGCCCTGTGGTCACCAGAGTGTTTGTGTCACCTCCTGTGTCCCCCTCCATGTCCCCACGTCCCCTTCCGTGTCCCCATCCGTGTCCCCACGTCCCCATCTGTGTCCCCACGTCCTCTCCTGTGTTCCCCTCCATGTCCCCACGTCCCCTCCTGTGTCCCCATCCGTGTCCCCACGTCCCCTCCCATGTCCCCCTCTGTGTCCCCACATCCCCTCCCGTGTCCCCATCCGTGTCCCCACATCCCCTCCTGTGTCCCCACATCCCCTCCCATGTCCCCCTCCATGTCCCCACGTCCTCTCCTGTGTCCCCCTCCGTGTCCCCACATCCCCTCCTGTGTCCCCCTCCATGTCCCCACGTCCCCTCCCGTGTCCCCTCCTGTGTCCCCATGTCCCCTCCCGTGTCCCCCTCCGTGTCCCCTCACACTTCCCACCAGGGATCACATCTACGCCTTTGACCTGGGGCAGGACACGGGGACTCTGTACCCCCAGAGGGTAAGTGGGGAGGGGGGGGGACACCGGGGGGAGGGGAGAGGCTGGGGTGGGGGTCCCTGTGCCCACCCCCCCCGTGTCACCCCCCCAGCACCTCACCTGGGAGACAAGGGACAGAGAGAACTGTGCCATGCGGGGACGGCTGCAGGTATGGGGGGGGCATGGGGGGTGTGGGGGGGACATGGGGGGTGTGGGGGGGCTATGGGAGGTGTGGGGGTGTGGGGGGGCTATGGGGGTGTGGGGGGGACATGGGGGTGTGGGGGGGATACAAGGGATATGGGGGTGGGGGGGTGGGAGATGGGTGGGAAGGGGTGAAACAGGGGGCTCAGGGGAGAGTGAGGGGGGGGTGATGACCTCTTCTCCCCCCCCTCCCCGTGTCCCCCCCCCCTCCTGTCCCCACGCAGGACGAGTGTCACAACTACATCAGGGTCCTGGTGCCCCGGGACCCCGGGACCCTCCTGGTGTGCGGCACCAACGCCTTCAGCCCCCTCTGCCGCATCTACAGGGTGGGGGCTCGGGGGGGGATGGGCTGGGGGGGGGGTCAGAAGGGGGGTGATGACTTGGGGGGGGTCTCATCATGGATGTGATGAGTTGGGGGGGCTCAGCTTGGGGGTGATGAGTTGGGGGGGGGCTCAGATTGGGGGTGATGAGTTGGGGGGGGTCTCATCATGGATGTGTTGAGTTGGGGGTCTCAGATTGGGAGCAATGAGTTGGGGGGGGGTCTCAGCTTGGATGTGTTGAGTTGGGGGGGCTCAGATTGGGGGTGATGAGTTGGTGGGGGTCTCATCATGGCTGTGATGAGTTGGGGGAGTCTCATCATGGCTGTGATGAGTTGGGGGGGCTCAGTTTGGGGGTGATGAGTTGGGGGGGGGTCTCATCATGGCTGTGATGATTTGGGGGGGTCTCAGCAGCTCCGCAGCAGGGCAGGGGGGTGCAGGGGGGGTGTGTGTGTGTTCTGAGTTGTTGGGGGGGGGTCTCAACCCCCCTGTGCCCCCCCCAGGTGAGCAGCCTGGCTCAGGAGGGCGAGGAGCTGAGCGGGCAGGCGCGCTGCCCCTTCGATGCCAAGCAGAGCGTGGTCGCCCTCTTCGTGGGTGGGTGCTGATGGGATGGGGGTGGGGGGGGGTCCCCAAGGGTAGGGACAGTGGTGACACCGCCCCGTGTGTCCCCCCCCGAGCAGATGGCAGCCTCTACTCTGCCACGGTGGCCGATTTCCAGGCCAGTGACTCCGTCATCTACCGCAGCCTCAGCCCCGGGCAGCCCCCCCTGCGCACCCTCAAGTACAGCTCCCGCTGGCTGCAGGGTACCCCCGGGGGGCTGGGGGGGGGCAGGGGGGTCCTGACCCCTGGGGGGGGCTGGGGGGGGGTTTGGGGGTGCTGAGCCCTTTGGGGGGCTGTGGGGCTGGGGGGGGTTTGGGGGTGCTGAGCCCTGTGGGGCTGGGGGGGGGTTGGGGGTGCTGAGCCCTGTGGGGGTCTGTGGGGCTGGGGGGGGTTTGGGGTGCTGAGCCCTGTGGGGGGCTGGGGGGCTGGGGGGGGGTTTGGGGGTGCTGAGCCCTGTGGGGAGCTGGGGGGCTGGGGGGGGAGGTTGGGGGTGCTGAGCCCTGTGGGGGGCTGTGGGGCTCGGGGGGGTTTGGGGGTGCTGAGCCCTTTGGGGGTCTGTGGGGTTGAGGGGAGTTTGGGGGTGCTGAGCCCTGTGGGGGTCTGTGGGGTTGGGGGTTTGGAAGGGGGGCAAGTAGAGGGGTGGGGGGTGTTGGGGGGGCACAGGGTTAGGGGACAGGGACAGTGGCAGCAGGGGCTGACAGCCCCCCCTGTCCCCCCCCCAGAACCCCACTTTGTCCAAGCGCTGCCCTACGGTCCCTACGTTTACTTCTTCTTCAGGGAGGTGGCCGTGGAGCTCAGCGCCCTGGGCAAGGTGGGTGTGGGGACCTGGGGACACTGCCTGGGGGGTGGCACCTCCGGGTGCTGGTGCTGCTGTCCCCACACCTGCGGGTGCCACGTCCTGGTTCCTCTGGGTCCTCCTCTGCCAGTGTCCCTGTGTCCCTGTGTCCCTTGGTGCTGGCACCTTGGGTGTCCAGATCTTTGGATCCCCGTGTCCTGGCGCTCCAGTGTCCCCATCTGCCAGTGTCCCCATCTGCCAGTGTCCCCATGTCCTGGTACCTCATTGTCTCCATGTGCCAATGTCCCTGTATCCTGCCACCCCTGGCTCCCCATGTGCCAATGTCCCCATGTGCCTGTGTCCCCATGTTATGGCACTCCAGTGTCCCCATGTGCCAGTGTCCCCATGTCCTTGTACTTCATTGTCCCCACGTGCCAATGTCCCCATGTGCCGATGTCCCCATATCCTGCCACCCCTGTGTCCCTGTGTGCCGATGTCCCCATGTCCTGGTACCTCTTGTCCCCACGTGCCAATGTCCCCATGTTCCAATGTCCCCATATCCTGTCACCCATAGGTCCCCATGTGCCTATGTCCCCGTGTTATGGCACTCCAGTGTCCCCACGTGCCAGTGTCCCCATGTCCTGGTACTTCTTTGTCCCCATGTGCCAATGTCCCCGTATCCTGCCACCTGTGTCCCCATGTGCCAATGTCCCCACGTGCCAATGTCCCCATGTCCTGGTACTTCTTTGTCCCCACGTGCCAATGTCCCCGTATCCTGCCATCCCCGTGTCCCTGTGTGCCGATGTCCCCGTGTGCCGATGTCCCCACGTGCCCTGCCACCCGTGGGTGACCCGTGGGTCACTGTGCAGGTGGTGGTGGCCCGGGTGGCTCGGCTGTGCCGCAATGACCGGGGCGGCTCCCGGCGGGTGCTGGAGCGGCGCTGGACGTCGTTCCTGAAGCTGCGGCTGCAGTGTGCGGTGCCTGGGGACACCGTCTTCTACTTCGATGTCCTGGAGGCTGTGACACCCCCCAGGGCCCTGCACGGCCGCCCCGCTGTCCTCGCCCTCTTTGGCACCCAACCCAACAGGCACGGGGGGGACGGGGACGGGGGTGGCCCGAGGGGGCGTGGGGGGAGGTGGGGACATAAGGGATGGGGACATGGGGACATAAGGGATGGGGACATAGATGGGGACATGGGGACATAGATGGGGACATGGGGACATAGATGGGGACATGGGGACATAAGGGATGGGGACATAGATGGGGACATGGGGACATAGATGGGGACATGGGGACATAAGAGATGGGGACATGGGGATGAACCCACAGAGGGACAGGGGAGATGGGGATATGGGGACATAAGAGATGGGGACATGGGGACATAAGAGATGGGGACATGGGGATGAACCCACAGAGGGACAGGGGAGATGGGGATATGGGGACATAAGAGATGGGGACATGGGGACATAAGAGATGGGGACATGGGGATGAACCCACAGAGGGACAGGGGAGATGGGGACATGGGGACATAAGAGATGGGGACATGGGGACATAGATGGGGACATGGGGATGGACCCACAGAGGGACAGGGGAGATGGGGACATAGATGGGGACATGGGGATGGACCCACAGAAGGACAGGGGACATGGGGACATAGATGGGGACATGGGGATGGACCCACAGAGGGACAGGGGAGATGGGGACATGGGGACATAAGAGATGGGGACATGGGGATGAACCCACAGAGGGACAGGGGAGATGGGGACATGGGGACATAAGAGATGGGGACATGGGGACATAAGGGATGGGGACATGGGGACATAAGAGATGGGGACATGAGGATGGACCCACAGAGGGACAGGGGAGATGGGGACATGGGGACATAAGAGATGGGGACATGGGGATATAAGAGATGGGGACATGGGGACGGTCTCACAGGGGTCATGGGGACATGGTGGGACAGGACACGGGAGAAGAGGGCGCGGGGACGCAGTGGGGACACAGAGGGGCCCTGGCTGAGCTGCGGCTGAGCTGGCAGCCCCGGGAGGGCACAGGGGTGGCCCTGTCCCCAGGGGTGTCACCCCCCGCCACCCCCACAGCATCCCCGGCTCCGCCGTCTGCGCCTTCTACCTGGGGGACATGGAGAGGGCGTTCGAGGGACCCTTCGCCGAGCCCCGCGGGGCCACCTGGGCCCCCGTGCCCGAGGAGGGGGTGCCCCGACCCAGGTACCCCCCAACCCGGACCCCTGGGTGCGTCCCCCCGGGGGTGGCGGTCACCCGGGTCCCTGATGGTGGCTGTGCCCAGGCCGGGGGGCTGTGCCGGGATGGGACCCTCCGCTGGCATCGTCACCTCCGGGGACTTCCCCGACGAGACCTTGACCTTCGCCAAGGAGCACCCACTGCTGCACGGGGCCCTGGCACCTGCTGGGGGGCGGCCCCTCTTCACCCACACTGGCACCAGGTGTGACCCCTGGGGACAGGGTGACCTCGGGATGGGTGGCTTTGGGATGGGTGGCCTTGGGATGGGTGGCTTTGGGATGGGCGGCTTTGGGATGGGGTGGCCTTGGGGACAGGGTGGCCGTGGGATGGACGTCTTTGGGATGGGTGGCTGCGGGGACAGGGTGGCCTTGGGATGGGTGGCTTTGGGATGGGGTGGCCTTGGGGACAGGGTGGCCGTGGGATGGGTGGCTTTGGGATGGGTGGCTTTGGGATGGGTGGCTTTGGGATGGGTGGCCTTGGGATGGGTGGCTTTGGGATGGGGTGGCCTTGGGGACAGGGTGGCCGTGGGATGGGTGGCTTTGGGATGGGTGGCTTTGGGATGGGTGTCTTTGGGATGGGTGGCCGTGGGGACAGGGTGGCCTTGGGATGGGTGGCTTTGGGATGGGTGGCTTTGGGATGGGTGTCTTTGGGATGGGTGGCCGTGGGGACAGGGTGGCCTTGGGATGGGTGGCTTTGGGATGGAGTGGCTTTGGGATGGGTGGCCTTGGGGACAAGGGTAGCTTTGGGAACAAGGTGGCTTTGGGATGGAGTGGCTTTGGGAACAAGGTGGCTTTTGGGACAAGGTGGCCTTGGGGACAGGCTGACGGCAGTGCTGGGTGTCCTTGGGGACAGGCTGACACAGCTGGCAGTGGACGTGGGCGCGGGGCCACGGGGGGACAGGACTGTCCTGTTCCTGGGTGCTGAGGACGGGCGGGTGCTGAAGGTCCTGGCAGCCACCCAGCACCCCGGGGCCACCCAGCACCCTGGTGGCACCCTGGCACCTGGGGACACCGGGGACACGGGGGACACCGACTCTGAGACACTGCTGCTGGAGGACATCAACCTCTACGACCCCAGGAGGTGGGTGCTGGGAGGGGGGGCTGGGGGGCTCGTGGTGGTCATGGGGCTGAGGGTGCTGAGGGTCTCAGGGGACCCCTGGGTGCTGGGGGGCTCGTGGGAACCACGGGGTGGGGGGTGTTGAGGGTCTCAAAGGGGAATCATGGGGCTGGTGGGTGCTGGGGGGCTCATGGGACTGGGGGTGCTGGGGGGCTAATGGGTGCCGTGGGGTTGGGGGTACTGGTGGGTACTGGTGAATACTGGTGGGGGTTGGGGAGGCTGACGGGGGCGGTGGGGCTGGGGGTCTCTGGGTGCTGCGGTGCCAGGGGGGCTGTGTTGGGGTGCAGGTGCCGGGGGCCACGTCGGGTGCTGGGGATGGAGCTGAACCCCCCGGGCAGGGAACTTTTCGTCGCCTTCTCGGGGTGCCTGGTGAGGGTCCCCGTGAGCCGCTGCGCCCGGCACGGAGCCTGCCGCAGGTCAGGGTGGGGGTCAGGGTGGGGGTCGGGGTGGGGGGTGAGGGAACGGGGCAGATGTGGGGTTGGGGTGTGCAGGGGGGGGTGTGAGGATGCAGGGACATGAGGGGGCATGGGGGGACGCACGGACACGGGGGGACATGGGGACATTGAGGGGCACAGGGTGGGGGGACAGGGGGTGCATGGGGCAGAAGGGCACACGAGGGACATGGGGACATGGGAGAACATGTGTGCAAGGACATGGGGACAGGGGAGGACATGGGGACATGGGAGAACACGTGTGCAAGGACACGGGGACAGGGGAGGACATGGGAGAACACATGTGCAAGGACACGGGGACAGGGAAGGACATGGGGACATGGGAGAACATGTGTGCAAGGACACGGGGACAGGGGAGGACATGGGAGAACACATGTGCAAGGACACGGGGACAGGGAAGGACATGGGGACATGGGAGAACATGTGTGCAAGGACACGGGGACAGGGAAGGACATGGGGACATGGGAGAACACGTGTGCAAGGACACGGGGACAGGGAAGGACATGGGGACATGGGAGAACACGTGTGCAAGGACATGGGGACAGGGAAGGACATGGGGACATGGGAGAACACGTGTGCAAGGACATGGGGACAGGGAAGGACATGGGGACATGGGAGAACACGTGTGCAAGGACATGGGGACATGGGAGAACACGTGTGCAAGGACACGGGGACAGGGAAGGACATGGGGACATGGGAGAACACGTGTGCAAGGACACGGGGACATGGGGGGACACAGGGACATGAAAAGACAGAGGGACATACAAGGACACGGGGACATGGGGGGACACACACGGGGACACGTGAGGACACGGGGACAGGTGAGGGTGACCCCAGCCCCTGTCCCCCCAGGAGCTGCCTGGCTGCCCGTGACCCCTACTGTGTCTGGCTGCCCCCCAGGGGCTGCGTCCCCTTCTCTGAGGACCTCCCGTGAGTGTCCCCCGTGGTGGCCTCAGTGTCCCCACCTCCTGAGCCCCATCCTGCTGGGGTGGGGACACTGGGGATGGTGGGTGACATCTCCCCAAACTCCCCCCCCCCCTCTGTGTGCCCCAGGAGTGGCTTCGAACAGGACCTGGAGGGATCCAGTGGGAACACTGAGAGCTGCCAAGGTGAAGGGGGGGACACGGGGGGACATGGGGGGACATTGGGGGACACGGGGGGACATTGGGGGATGGGGAATATTGGGGGACATGGAGAGTGATCAGGAGAAATTCTGGGGGACAGGAGGTGATGGGGGGATGGAGGTGGCACCAGGGTGACACTGGGGGCTCTGGGCCATGTGGGTGACACCGGAGGATGTGGAGGACATTTGGGGGGACGGGACGGGACATGGGGGGTCCCGGAGGTCCCGGGTGGCCTGGTCCCACCCCCCTCTGCTCTCACAGAGACATCGGCTGCGGGGGACAGCGATGCAGAGAGGGACTTGGCCCATGGTCAGTGACACCCGACTGTCCCCATGGACCCCCATGGCGAAGGGGGGGACATGGGAGGGTCCCCAGGGGTGGGAGAGGGACCCCAGGGATGGGGAGGAGCCGTGGGGATGGGGAGGACCCCGAGGACTGGGGAGGGACTTTGGGGACAAGGGAGGGACCCCCGGGGGCAGGGGAGGGAGCCCAGGGATGGGGGTACCCGAGGGAGCGGGGGGGACCCCAAGGAAAAGGGAGGGACCCCTGGGCCCAGGGTGACCGCGGGGGTCCCCGAGAGGCCGGGCAGCTGACGGGTGGTCCCGCAGGGGTTCGCCAGCCCGGGCCGGGGGCCGCGGCGACGGTTCCGGTGCCGGTGCTGGTTGGCTGCGTCCTGGGCTCCTTCGCCCTGGGGGCTTTGGCCACGGGGCTGCTGGTGGCCGCTTGCCGCCGTCCCGACGTCCCCAAGGGACCCCCGGAGCCCCCCGCCCCGCGCCCCCCGGCCCAGCCGCCCGTCCCCCGCCTCTACCCCCAGCTGCCGGCGGCCGCGGGGCAGCGGGACCCCCCGGAGCCGTCCCCCCCCCCACCGCCGGCCGCCCCGCAGCCCCCCGGCGAGAGGCCCCGGGAGGGGGGGACGGAGCCCCGGAGCCCCCAAGCCCCCCGGCCCGGCCCCTCGGAGCCTCCCGGCCCGGGACCCCCCCCCAAGGTGACCCTGGAGGAGCTGCGGCAGCGGCTGCAGGGGGGCGGCTTGGGGGGGGTCTCGGGGTGGCCCCCCCCGGGCGCCGCCGGATCCTTCGCCAACCGCGTGCAGCCGGGGACCCCCTTTTCTGGGCTCCCCCCGCCCCCCCCGGGACGGGGCTCCCCGCAGGATGGATGTGCCCCCCGATAGCCCCCCGCCCCCCCGCCGGCCCCTGGCACAGAGACATTCCCTGGGGGGGGGGACCCCCGCCAGACCCCCCCCCGGCCTGGCCCGGGGTCTCACCCGCATGCACTCTCTGGGGACCCCGGGGGGGCCACCCTGGGGTCCCCGGCACAGCCCCCTGGAACGTTCCCTCTCCGTGAAGCCCCCGGTGCTGCCCAAGCCCCTCCTGGCGCCCGCGGCCCCCGGGCGGCCCTGAGCCCCCCCGCGATGGGGAGAGGGGGACATCCCGGTCCCCAGCACCCAGGGGACACTTGGAGGGGACCCCAAAGTCATCCACTGCCCAGGGGGGGGGTGGTGGGGGGCAGGGTCCCCAATTCCCTGGCTCCATGGCCTGAGCTGTGAGGCTCACGGCCCCAGGTTGGGGTGAGAAGGGTCCCCTGTGCCCCACAACCCCCCCACCTCCCTGTCCCAGGTGACAGGACCCCCCCTCCCCCCCAAGCCTGAGCCACCCCAATGTCCCCACCCAGGGTGACAAATCCCCAATTCCCCGGGGGCTTTTTTTGGGGGGTTTGTTTTGTTTTTTGTTTTATTTTTTTGATCCTTTTTAATTTATTCGCTGCTTTGGGGGCCCTGTAAGCCACCACCCCCCCGATGGCCACTGTCCCCCCCCCTCTTGGGGACAGCAGGAAGGGGGTGGGACAGGGTGGGTCACCAGAGCTGGGTCTGTCCTACCATGTAGGGCTGGGGCTCAGCATCACCATTAAAGCCATGGTCACCCCCACCCTGCTGCTTGCCTGGCTCTGTCTGGGGTGAGGGGGGGGACACAGGGGGGTGGGCAGGGGTCCCCCCCCAGAGGGGATGCAAAGGGGGAGAGCTGGTGGCACTCCAGGGGACAGGAAAGGGCAAAGAGTGACAGCAGAGAGCTGCTCACCGAGGTGGAAATGTGTTTTATTAGGAAACACGTTTACAAAAAAACAAAAAAAGTGGATAAATGTTGTGATTTCAGCATTTGGAGGGGGGGTCCCCCACCCTCATGGGGTGATTTTTTTTTTTTTTTCCAGCCCTGTGCCTGGCACGGGGGGAAACCAAGCTGCTAAAGGGGAGATTAAAAGAAATAATCGGATTTGGCAGCAAAAAGGGGGCTGCAGGGAGCTGGGTGAGGGCTCTGGGGGTCCTGCCCCCCCCCTCAGCTCAGCTCGCCAGGGGTTGGTGTTCCCCTTGGGCTCAGCTGGGGAGGTTTTTTTGCCTTTAACTTCCCCAAATCCTGCCCTGAGCAGGGAAAAGCCCTGAGCCAGCAGAGCCCGGGCTCCCGGGGGAGGTTGTTCACCCCACGCACCCACCAGAAAACTGCTGCTTTGGGCTTCAAAAACTCCAAAACTCCCTGGAAGAGCAGGGGAGGGAGCTGGGTTTAAATTCTTTCTCGGTGCTGGGCAGGGATCAAATTCTCTTCAGATCCCAAACACTCCCAAAAACCCAGGGAAGGTGTGAAACCCCCAGGCTCAGCAGCCAGAACACTCTGGGCTTTATTCCTTCCCACCCTAAAAACCCAATCCATTGGGTTTTGTTTGGTTTTTTTTTTATTATTCCCCCCTCCCTATTCCTCTCCTGAAGGGGAAGGTTGTTTCCCAGCTGAAGGTTGGTGGTTTTTGGGGTTTTTTTTTTGGCAAAACCCAACCCTTTTCAGGCTGGAAATCTGCGTGGGGTGGAGGCACAAGTCGGTGTTTGTCCAACCCACAGCTGCCCAGCTCTGAAAATTTACAAATAATGAGCCCAAATTTCCAAGCCAAAGCTGAGAATGTCCCTTTACACCCCCAAAAATGCTCCCAGGCAGAAGAAAAATCCACCTGGATTTACCATAATGCTGTCTCAGAGCCTCCAGCACAGATTTTTCCCTGGACGTTAGGGGTTGGAAGGGACCTCAGAGATCAGTGAGTCCAATCCCCCCCTTTTTAGTTCAAAGAGACCCAAATTGTTGAGGTTTGGGGGGAATAAAAAGGAAATAAAATTAAAAAAAATCAAACAAAAGGAATTAAAAGCCTGCTGGAGGTGAGGGAGGAGAGACAGGGGTACCAGGGAACCAGGAACTGAGTCTCTCCTAAGAGTCACACATTAAAAAAAAAAAATAATTATTAAAGCCTTTTTCAAAACATCTCTTGGAAAAAAAAAATTTAAAAAGTCTTATTTATAAATAAAGCCACGCTGGTTATAAATAAATGCACTTGGAGTTTCCAAACCTGGTGAGTCCCCCAACAAGTCCTGTAGACTTTCACCCAAGCAGCTGAAGAAGATCCCAGATCCCTTTTCAGCCCCTACTGACAGATTTTGGGGTGCAAAATTACTCAATCAGCCTGGAAACCCCCAAACCCACTGTGCTGAACAGATCCCTGCACTGAACAGACCCACAAAGAGTCAAAAAAGCCCCCAAACATTTGGTGTTGAGATGGGCAGCTTGTTAAGAAAATGGGTTTAGGATCTTTCAAAATAAAAATTGTTTAATTAAAAAAAAAAAAAAAATAAGTGGCATCTCTCTGGAGCCAACTCACCTCCCAGTTCAGCACCAAACTGTCAAATGCAGTATTTGACTGAACACTGTAAAAATGGAGGAGGGTTGGGGTTTTTTTTTTTGGGGGGGAGGGAGGTAAATTGAGTGGACAGACAAAATGCTCCCCCACGAACTGTCCCCAAAACCAAGAAAGCAAAGCAGGAGGGTCCCTGAGAGCTGCCAGACACCCAGCCTGACCTTTCCTCTTGCATTGAAAGTTGCCTCTATCAAGATTTGTGCTTTTTGGAAGAAAAAGAACCTGCAATTCCCTTTTCTAGCTGAAAGGGAACAAGGGACAGCTGGTCCCAAGGGCACAGAGATGCTCACTCAGTGTGAAGGGAGCAATTCTGGTTCCAGTGCTGAGGGATAATCCCAGCTGCTCCGAGGTATTTTTTCCCCTCTCCCCAACAATGCAGGTATTGACATCACCAAATCAGCTCTCACAGGTCAGTCCCTGGCTAAAAATTTGTGCAAAAGCTTCCAGTTTAAGGCTGAAGCTTTAAAAGCCCTTTTTGGCACCGGGCTGGAAGCAGAGTTAACGCCGCGAGCGGTTGGAGAAGCTTGGATGGGGTGGGGGGGGGGGCTTTGAGCCCTCTGCTCCCAACACCCCCTGCCCCTAGCACCTGAATCTGACAGCAACAAACAAATATAAAAATAAAAACTAAAAACCCCCATCGTTTTCCTTTACAAAACCCAGCCAATCCCCAAGGATTAGGAAGTCACAGTTTCCACGGCGATTCCTGCCGGCTGCTCCGATTCCAGCAGGGTCAGCACGGATCCCTTGGTGTCTTCTGAGGTCACCACCAGGGACTCAACCTCAGTGACCTCCTCCAGCACCATCTCCTCAGCCTCCTGGGGCTGCTCCCTCCCCAGGGCCACCGTGGTGAGGTATTCCTCAGCCTCCTGCTCCTTCTTTTGGAGCTGGCTGTGATATTCCCGAGCCGTCCCGTCCATCTCCTGCACTTCCCCACTGCCCTGCAAGAAAAGAAAAATTGGGAGAGGCCCCACTGGAAGCCTGACCTGGGGGAGAGTGTTCAGCAGAGGGCTGGGAGTCATTCCTGCACCTCCAGGAGGAGCTGAGACCTGGCTGACACCCAAGGGTTGTGCTTCGACAGGAAATCCTAAAGAAATCTCACTAAATGGCCACAACTCATCTAAAAACCTTGGGTTTCAGCAAGAGATTGAGCTCCTTGCTCCCAACTCATCTAAAAACCTTGAGTTTCAGCAAGAGATTGAGCTCCTTGCTCCCAACTCATCTAAAAACCTTGAGTTTCAGCAAGAGATTGAGCTCCTTACTCCCAACTCATCTAAAAACCTTGAGTTTCAGCAAGAGATTGAGCTCCTTGCTCCCAACTCATCTAAAAACCTTGAGTTTCAGCAAGTGATTGAGCTCCTTGCTCCCAACTCATCTAAAAACCTTGAGTTTCAGCAAGAGATTGAGCTCCTTGCTCCCAACTCATCTAAAAACCTTGAGTTTCAGCAAGAGATTGAGCTCCTTGCTCCCAACTCATCTAAAAACCTTGAGTTTCAGCAAGAGATTGAGCTCCTTGCTCCCAACTCATCTAAAAAACCTGAATTTCAGCAAGAGATTGAGCTCCTTGCTCCCAACTCATCTAAAAACCTTGACTTTCAGCAAGAGATTGAGCTCCTTGCTCCCAACTCATCTAAAAACCTTGACTTTCAGCAAGAGATTGAGCTCCTTGCTCCCAACTCATCTAAAAACCTTGACTTTCAGCAAGTGATTAAGCTCCTTGCTCCCAACTCATCTAAAAACCTTGACTTTCAGCAAGTGATTGAGCTCCTTGCTCCCAAAACTCATCTAAAAACCTTGAGTTTCAGCAAGTGATTTGAGCTCCTTGCTCCTGCCTGCCCTGGGCAGAGCTTTGCTCCTCTCGTGTGGGGAGAGCAAGGAGGTGACTTTGGCAGAGCAGGAGCCCCACTTCCTCCAGGTGGCAAAGTTACAAGCAGGAGCAGCTACCTTGTCTTCCTTTGAGTCATCTACACTTGGTTCCACTCTTTTTTTCTTGGCCAGGGGCTCTTCTCCCTCTTCTGCATCATCCAGAACAGCCTCTTCTGCCACCTGACCAGCAGGTACAGTTAAAACTGAAAAAAAAATCAGAAGGTGACAAATTGCACAGTGTCAGATGTTTCCTGAGAGGCTTCTCTGCACTCAGTGAGAAAAAAGGAGACCCAGAGAGAAGCTCCAGCCTGGGTTTCCACTTTTCTTTACTCAAGGCTTAGAAAACCCCTCAGTATTTCACCCAGAAATGTCACTGCCAGGACCCAAAGTCAAAGATTGGCATCTTGGAAAAACACACGAGGTTAAAACAATCATTTTGATGCCTCAGTAACATCTGAGACAGGCTAAAAGCAAGAGGAAGAGATAATTCTCCTCTTGAAATTTTCCAATACACAACAGTCCCAGTGCTGAGCTCTGAAGCAGCTTTAAAAAGCTTGCAAATACTCCAGAGAACAAACACATTTTAAAGCTGCAAACGTGGGGTTCTCACTTTGGGAAGCCAGCAGCAAGAAATCATCCAACCAAGGAGGAGAAAAGCACCACGTGAGCTGCAGGCAGTGGTGCTACCAGCACAGTTCTCCCTTTGTCTCCCTTTAGGCTGAGAGTGGGTTCCAAGCCAGGAATTATTTGTAGCAATTTGGCAAATAATTCTGAATAATTAAACAAGCTTTAGAGAAACTGCTTTTCACTCGTGGGAGCCCATCACCCACCTGGCAGTGTAACACTGTCTGCGTGTCACAGGAGAGCTGCTCTGCTTCCCCCTCTAATCCTCTTTTTTTTTTTTCTGCACCAACCTTAATCCAAATCATGGAGTATCTGTGGGACAGGCTGAAGGAACCAGACAAGGCTGGGGAATTACAGCCCTTGAGGAAACAAAAATTCCCCGTGGGAGTGCTCTGGAGCTCTGCCCTGCTTTACTGAACATCATTTACATTTGTCTTGTAAAACTGATGGATTAGCTCACCCTGGGCTATGATCTACCTGGAGTTCCAGGAGGAAAAAGGGTATTTAAGCTAACAGAGTCAGTTTTAAGATAATTATGGAGTCAGTGCTAAAGGTACCAGCTGCAGTTTCATGGCTTGAGTAATTTACTCCCTGACCAGGAAGTTCATCATGGGACAAAGGAATTGTCCTTGCCAAGGAGACAGCAGCTCCCTCACCACTCCTCCTCCTGCTGAAGGAGCTTTGTTTTCCACGTGCAGACCCAAGCCTGGCAGTGTGAATTCATCCCCAAACAAGTCACTGGCTGATTTTAACCCATCCTGGAGCCAACAGGAACAGATCTGTCCCAGCCTCAGCACCGACCAGCAGGATCCCACCAGCCCCGCGGCCTTCATGGGCTCCACCTTCCTGCAGCTAATTAATCCTTCCAGGTCCAGCCCCTCTCCTTACCTTGCTGCCCCTCCTGCAGGGTGAGGATGAAGGGCTGGCCCAGGCCCCCCGTGGGGGTGGGTGTCTGCAGACTGTCCAGGGACAGCCCCTTGGGGAGGAAGGTGATGATGTGCTGCCCCCCGCTGCCACCCGCCACGGGATCCAGGGTTTCCTCCTCCTTACCTTGGAAGTACCAAAACAGAACAAAACAAAATAAAAAAAAAATAAAAAAATCAGTGTTTCCTTCTCTCTTCCTGCAATAGAAACTGAAGTGAGAGCTCAAGTGAGCGACCTGAGGCTCCTGGGATGCTGCTAATGAAAACCAAGCTGGAAACACACGAAGCGTTAAGCAGGGGAAAATAAACTCCACTAAACCTCAGCAAAAACCAAGCCTGGTGGAGTAAACCCAGCCTTTTGTGTGTCAATTCATAAGTCTGCTCATTGAATTAAAAACCCTGGAGCTGCTGCAGGCAGCTGCTGAGCAGCCCTGGCCCTGCAAAGCTTCCTTCCACCTCCCTTCCCCCAGCTCTAACCAAGACAAACCACCCACCAAAAAACAACTCTCCTGGTGCCTCAAGCCTGGTGGCCCCAGCAGCCAGGAGGAGCCTGTTTAGCTTGGCTGGGTGACTGCAGAGCAGTTCAGCTCCTTGGGATTATTATTTTTTATTTTTTTTTTTGTGGGGCTGGCACAAATAATCAGGACTGCAAAGCCTGGGCTGCATCCTGCTTCCCAGGGCAGGAAACAGAGGGGAGGTGATCGGCAACATCGCTGCCAAAGAGGAAAAAGTTTGAGCTTGGAGGGTCAAGGAATCAGTGGTGTGGCACTGAAAGGAGGCAAAGTGCTCCCTGTCTCTAGGAAAAAATGCTGAGGTGTGAGGGGAAGAAATGAATTCCAAGGTGAAAGGATTATCTCAACTTCAGTGTTTATCAAATTCCTGAAGCTGAAGTGAATTAAAGGTCGAGCGTCGCAGTCTGTGAACAGAGCAGGAAAAGGTCATTAAAAAACAAAACCCAAACAAAACACCAAATCTTCCCGTAAGGAAAAGCCTCAAGAGACTCAAAACACTGGTTGGTTACCACTGTTTTACAGTGAGCTGGGGACAGAAAACATTTCAGACAATTTCCTTCCTAAACAAATATTTATCTACGTTCATACAGAACGAAACTCGTGTTCTGGAGCCTTGAGGGTTTTTTGTTTCTTTTTTATGTAATTGTTAAAGCAAAGCAAGAACACCACACTGTGATGGCAGGACCAGATGTGGTGGTTAAATTAAAAATTAAATTAAGTCACTTCTACTGGTCACAGTCTTTGGTCTTTAATTAACTCCGAGATGGGATTTTAACAAGTAAATAATCCACCCAAAGCAACCCACTGCTTCATAAATAATTATTGATATCCCTTCCTTACCACGAGGAGGAAAATTCACTTCCACATCTTGAATTCCCTGCTATTTCCTGGCTAGAATGACCCAGGTTGGGACCTCCCCTACCTGTGTCTCCCCTGGAGCTGGCGAGCGGCGCCGAGACCTCAGCCAGGGCTGCGAGGGTGGCGAGAACTGAGGTGGTGGAGGAGTCACCTGCTGGGAAAGAGGAGAGAAAGGAAGGGGGTGGCAGGACCTGCCCGACCCCAAGGGCACAGACTGCAACACTGTCACCATCTAGAGAGCAAGAGATGAGGCAGGAAGCATCTCCCAGGCTCCCAATGGGTCATTTTTCACCAGAGGTGCCTCTCTTGCAAGTGTGGAAAGGGCCTCGCCTTGAGAGAGAGCAGAGCAGGGGTTAAAAAAAAAACCAACCAACCAACCAAAAAGTTAGAAGAAACAAAAAAACCAAACCCAAAACAAACAAACAAACAAATAAACAAAAAATTAAAAAAAAAATAAATCAAATTTCATGTGGAAAACATCCACCAAGCAAGGTGGGAACATTTCCAGCTGTAGTTACCCTGCTGGCCACCACTTCTCCTCAGGCTCAAGCCACATGGATGAAAGAGGTGATTTCTTTCAAGAAAGAGGTTTGTGCTCGTGTCCTCTGCCTCTTCCACCTTCATTATCCCCCGGGGAAGGTGAATGAGCAAAGCAGGTTTGGCCCAAACTGAGCCAGGGGAGCTCAGGGGGGTTCTCAGGAGGGGAGTGGGGTTGATGCTTTCTGCAAAGTTAACTCGATTCCCACCACTCCCTTTGAACAAATGAGTTCCCTCTTCTTTCTGTGGTTCTGTGAAGACACGAGGCATGGAGTGTTTTCCCAGGGGATCAGTTTTCACCAGAAATGTTTTTCCTAACTGCAAAGAAGGGCTCTGCATTGATTTTTGGGGCAGGGTGGGTATTTCACGTGACTTTTAATCAATAAAGTGAACGTCCAAGGTCTTTCTAAAAAAGGTGACAAAAAGGACAGGGGATGTGAAGCCAGTTGCTGCTCCAGTTGTGGTGTGAGGAGCACAGCAAGGCAGGCTACAGGGCTACCTGGCATGTTGGAGCCCTGGCCAGGAGACCTGGACAACTTTCCAAGCCCCAGGCAGATGTTCTGGAACCCCCTGGCTGCTCCTGGCTTGGCAAGAAAAAAAAACTCCTGCAAAACCTAAAGAATTTGTTCATCTGGTTTGCTGAATTCCAGCACCCACCTTCTCCCTTGCCTGGGAAAGCCTCCAAGTGGAGGCTCCTCATGGCCCAAGGGCTTCAGCACACACAAGGAGCCTTTTTGCTCCCTTGGCTGCCTCATTTCAACACCCTGGGGCCCTTTTTTCTTCCTCTCCTCTCTCAGGGTTAGAGGGGGAAAGCCCAGGGTTAGGGCAAGGGGGTATTGATTTGTCTGAGATAAACAGAAGCCTTCTGGCTTCCAAAAAAACAATGTTTCTTCCTCCAATTGACCACAGTAATTCCTATTCCCAGGCAGACTGCAGAAGAATGGAGCAGGAAATTAACCCAAGGGGAGCAAGCTCAGTGCAGAGAACCCACAATCCCTCTTAAAAAAAAAAAATAAAAAAAGAGGAAAAAAAGAGATCCTGTACCTCACTGCCAGTGCAGATAAACAGATTACAAGCACACAAAGGGAAGTTCACCTCAAGTTCCCCTGCCTTAACCCTTTTCACCTCTTTCCTTTCCCTTGCAACCTCTTTTCCCTTTCCCACCAGCCCCTGATTTCACAGAGGAATCTTTTAAATTCCCCACATCTCCCATCACTGAAAAGAGACAAGAACAATTCTTGGCCCCAAGTGTCAAAGAAGAGATTTCTGTTACACTGAAGGAGCAGTCGTTGATGCCCTCTTGTGGGAAATGAGAAAAAAAAACCCCTCCTGACATGGCAGGAGACACCAGGTACTCTCATGAGAGACAAACCCAGGGTATTTTAGCCCTGTCAGATGTGGAGAATAAATCAGCTGTGGCTGAAGGGATGGAAAAAGGAGAATGATTTCAACTGAAGAGCTGTATTCACACCAGGAGACACCAACCATGGCCAGGGGTATAAAAAAACCTCAAGTTAATCCCTTTGAGTTGGTGGAATATCCTGGAGTGAAGGTGATGACACCACCTTTTTTTTTATTTTCCTCTTCAGCCTGTGAGGAAAAAGACTTTGGGTCATTTTTCCCCCTTCTAAATTAGGATTTGGCAGTGCCCCAAAGCTTTGAGCAGCCCCAAAAAGCTTTGAGAGCAAGGCTGAAGTTGCTGTGGCCAAGCAGAGAGGTCCAGGGGGAATCCAAAATGACTATTTAATATTTTCAAAGCATTTTCTAGCTGACAAGCAAACATTCAGGCATGTGAACAGTCCCACTAACCAAAGAATTACTCACATGCAGAAGTGTTTGCAGGATGAGGCCAAATAGCTTCCCAAAGCTTGTATTTAGTAGCCTCCTTGAGACTGAAAAGAAACAATGGTTTGGATTTCCCCAAGTACAGAAAATTCACTTTTAAGAAGATTTATTACAAGAACTGGAATTACCCAAAAAGAACTCACACTCAGGTTTAGGTTAAAAGTGTTTTCCCCACCAAAGTAACACTGACAGAACATGAGGAACCTAATTGATAAGGAGTAAGCTCCAGCCCCAGCAGACCTGCTTATTCTGCAGCTTCCTTACTCAGTGTTTACGTAGAGCAGAACCCTCGTCCAACTCTTGTAGCCAGTAAAGAGCAAAACAAACTCGTCCCCAGCTGCTCTGTAGTGCTGGGGATTTGGCACAGGCAATAATTCTCATTATTCCTCCCTCACAGTCAGCCAGAGCCACTTTCTCAAGCTGGTACCAGGCCTGGAGCAGCCCCACAGCTGAGCTCTGCTTTTGTCACAGTGGAACCACCTTTATTTACAGTGGCTACAAATCTGCTTTGTTACCTTCGACGGCCAAAAAACTGAGGCAGGAAGCAGCCCTTGGGTGTGTTTGCCTGAATTTCACTTTTCCTCTACTAAATAACCGTCTGCCCTCTACTGGTGAGCAGCCTGAGGAGCTTTTTCTTGAAGTCAAGGTCACAGAACAAACTCACCTGAGGCTGTTTTGGTGTTTGCTGAAGACATCAGGCCAGCCAGGTTGAGGATTTCCCCTGGTGTCAGAATAAAGGGGGAGGTGACAGTCACAGTGTTGGCCCCGGGCTCTGCTCTATCCGGGTGAGCGCTGACCTGGTTCTGCATCGCTTCCTAGGAGGGAGAGCAGGGTCAGGCAGGCTCTGGTCACACTTTCTGTGCTGTTCTGCACATTTTAGAGGCAGATTATTTCTCTCTGCCAGCACATCAGGGTCACCAGCACAAAAGCTGTGACTCAGGTTGGTCACCAACCCCCCAACCCCACGTGGTGATAAAACTCGGAGCCCGAGCAGACACTCGGGTGAGGGAATCCCCCAAGTTCTTCATTCCCCCAACCCACCTGTAGCATCATCAGGGTCTCCGGATTGTTTTTGTCCAAAGCAATATCAAAAGCTGACTTATCAAACTTGCTGGAAGCGTGGACATCAGCTCCATGCTTGAGGAGCAGCTCCACCACGTCGCGGTGGTTGCGCTCGGTCGCCCAGTGCAGCGCCGTCATCTTCAGCATGTCCTTGGCGTTGACATCAGCCCCGCTCTGCAGGAAAAGAAGGAACCATCATCAGCCCCACATCATCCCTCAGACCTCTGAGCCATCCCTGACCTCCTAACCTTACCCTAATGAGCAGCTCCACGATGTGAGCGTGGCCATCAGCTGCAGCCATGTGCAGGGGGGTCCGGTCCACCTTGGTCCGCGCGTCCCTGCTGACCCCGGCTCGCAGCAGCACCTCAGCAGTGGAATAATGCCCGTGCTGGGCTGCCAGGTGAAGGGGGGATGTCCCAAGCTGCAGGGTTAATTCAGAGGTAATGTGGTAATTTAACTGTTGAGCTGGTAATTTAACTGCTGAAATGGTAATTCAACTGCTGAAATGGTAATTCAACTGCCAGCTCGCAGCCAGAGAGGACAAGCACAGAAACCACCCCGCCCGGCAGCAATTAAAACAACAAAGCTTCTGAGAAAATCAATTTAAACCTTTTTTTTTTGTCTCCACTTGGAAGTAAGAGGCTGCACATCCAATAATTTTTCAGGGATCTTTGCATTATCTGCTAACTCAAAGCTCAAACACGCTTTGATTTCCTCTGTTTATCACTGAGCTGCTTTTCCAGACCCCAGCAGAAGAGGTTCTGTACCACAGAACCAGAGAACATTTTGGGTTGGGTGGGACCTCTAAAGGTCTTCATACTGGGAGAGATGATTTCATTGCTGTTCAGAAAAGGGCAACATTACAACATTTCCAGGCTCTCTCTTGTTTCACTGCTTTGGTTTTTTTGTTTTTTTTAAGGAAACAAAACCCCAACAAACCCAGAGACGAGTTTAATCAATGCAACAAAGCACTCTGCAACCAATTTCCTAGCACTGGGAGTTGAACAGTTCTTCTCATTTGACCTAATTAATCATTTCTCTTAATTCATCATTTATCTCATCCTCCCTGGGCACTGTGCAGCCCTGGTGGACAAGACAAGACACCAATCTTTCCACATCTTGGTTTCTTTCCAAGCGCCGGGACTCGGTGACCTCAGGGATCCTTCCCAGCCACGACTGCTCCGTGGAATCCCTTCTGCCAGAGAACACCAGGGGTGCATTTTTTGCCACTCCACACCCCACTTTTCCTGCTCCAGCTCCCAGTTTGCACCCTTCCAGGTCCAGCCATACCCAGTCAGTGGTGAAGGGAGCCCCGCGGGCCATCAGCTCCCGCACTTCGTCATCTTCGCCCTTGCGAGCGGCCTCGAGCAGCCTCTTCCCTAGGTCCACCAGGGACATCTTGGGACATGGGAACAAGGGCTTGCTGAAAGCTGCTTGAAAAGGTGGCAGAAGAAAAGGAAAACACAAACACACAGACAACAAAAAAAAAGAAAAAAAGAAAAGAAAAAAAAAAAGCAGTGAGACAGACTGAAAGCTCTGTGCAACTACAGCCCACCTGGGAGCACCATCAGGAGTAAGCCCAGTGCCATCAGGGCAGAGCCCAACTCCATTGATAAACAGGCATCAATTTTTATAATTTTTTTTTTTTTTTTTTTTGGTCCCCTGAAGCACCCAGGGAAGGCAGCACCCTGGGCCACACTCCCCCTTACCTCGGCAGCACCTTGCACGGACACCAAGACTTGCCCATGTGGATCCAGTTCCAAGAGCAGAACCTGCAAGAGCAAACATAGCAGTGCTTTATTAATTTTTTTTTTTTTTCCAAGTGCTTTCAGAACATGACTTCACCTCCCAGACACTCTCTCTGCCCTCTTCTGGGCTGGCAGAGGGTCAAACAAGCCTGCAGGCAGTGTTTGCAGGTCAGCCCTGGATCAGAACCCCCAGCTGAGCTCAGCAGACCCAGCACAGAGTCCCTCTTGATTCCCAGCACAGCACAACCCTGGCACCACTCAGCTCCAGCATTTTTTCCTCAGTGCCTGCTGTGCCAACCCCCTCCAAGCCTGACTTCATCCATGACCTCACCCACAAACCACTCTCTGTCCCTAGCAGCACCTCCGAGGCCCCCAAATCCTTTTTGGTTTTTCCCCCAACTCCTCTAAAGCCCCCCACCCCCTGCCCTCACGGGGGGGTTTGTAGGGGGGGGATGTGTGGGTGCCCCCCCCAACCCCTCCCCTCATGGGGGTCCCCCCCGGCCCCACTCACGCGCCGGCTCGGGTCCCCCCAAGGCACGCGGCTGTTCTGGGCTCACGGCACCGCCCCCCGCCCCCCACCCCTTACCCAGCTCCTCCTTCCCTTCCCAGCTCCTCCTTCCCCTCCCGGGCTCCTCCCGGGCTCCTCCCGCTCCCTCCCGCAGCCACGCACAAAATGGACGGACCCGGAAGTGGCTGCCTGAGGTGGAGGCGGAAGAATACATTGGCTACGCAACAACCAGAGTCCGCGGGGGAAAGGGGCGGGTGGGCCTCCCCTCTTTTCCGCTGCAAAGAGCGAGGTCAGGGGGTTCTTCCTGCTCTTTCCCACTTCCCTCCCCGACTACGGGGTCTGGAGGAGGGCGGCGAGCAACGGGGTGCCCTTAAAAGGGGAGTATTTTCTCTAGCAGGCTCGCAGTGCGAAGGCGGATGAGGGTGATGCGCCCCTGCAGTTAGTTCCGGCAGAGGCGTTTGGGCGCCAAGTATAAAAGGGTGGAGGCGGCGGCGTTTCCCTCAGACAGCTCAGGGGTCGCAAGGCTGCGGGGTCTGTAGGCAGCTCTGTGTTTATAAATCTATAAATATAAATAAAGTTTGTGTGCCTCTGTCTCGCCTTCCTGCCTACACCTGTGCTCTCCTCAGGATGCCCAAGCCCCCCTTGTAGTGATGCGTTGCCCCTCGGGTGCCTGTTCTGAGGTAAATGTAAAACCCCTGGGGCCTCTTGCCTCTTCTGAGGCGTTTTCCTGTGGGAGTTTGGAGAAGCTGAAGCTTAAGTGAGGCCCTTCATGTTCTTAAATGGAAGTAATCCCTTGGGCTTAGTTTTTTTCACACTTGAATCCTCCACAGCGTCTTGCAAAGGGGTGGGGACGCGTCCTCCCCTCAGTTCTCAGCTCACCATGAAGAGATTAAGGGCAAACGACGGAAAGAAAAAAAATTTTTTTTTTTTTTCGGTGTCCACAGCAACAACGCTTTTCAAATAATTTTATTTAAAGTTTCATAATAAATACCTCTTGCGGGTTTTCCCAGCTGGGAACAGAAATCAAGCAGCTCTGCATGGGGCACTTTACATTTTTCCCCTCTGGTTTCACACGGGTGGTTCCAGGTCAGCAGGCTGGGTCATTTCTGGAGGTTACAGGAGAACTGAGGTCCCGTTTCCATTCTAGAGCACAGGTTTTTCCAATATTTGCCTTTTTTTGGGGCGCTTTTAAAAGTTGCCTCAGCCTCGCCCTCCCAACTCTCACAGTTGCTCAACTCCCCCCCAACGAAACCCCCCAGAAATCCACATTCAGGAAGACAAACTGGTCATAATCATTTTCCCAGAAAATCCTACTTGGTAAAAATTTAAAAAAAAATTGTTTGAAAACCAAAAATTATTCTGGGTTGGGTTGGGGTTTTTTTTTCCTCCTTTTTTTTTTTTTTTTTTTTGAGATGACGCTCAAAAAATAAACCTCAGCCTGCAGACAGCGAAGGTGAAAAACTCCCCGGGGGGGGAACTCCAGGTTTCTACTTGGAGTGAACACAGCGTTTTGGTTTTTTTTTTTTGCCCTTGATGAATTTTAAAGGGGTCAATTAGGTGGGGAACCGGGGTGTTCTTTCTCATTTTGGTGCCAGATCAACCTAAATTCTCACGTCGATTCCCACCAGCCCGGCACCGCTCCCTTTGCACTGATGAGTTTCTTAAAAAAGCAGAAGAAAAACGAGCTCCAGCGTGGGGAGGGAGCAGAAACCCCCCCGGGGACCTCCTGAAGAGGCTGCTGGGCAGATGGGGGGCAATGGGATGGGGGTTTCTGCCCCTTCCCCTCCTCTTTGCCCCCCGTGCTGTGTCCCCCCTGCTTCCAGCATCACTGCAAGAAGGGGAAAAAAGATGGAAAAGGGGGAGGAGAGGTTTGGGGGGAGCCCCTCAGGTTTGGGGGGAGCCGCTGGGTCAATCCACGATGTCACCCAGAAACCAAACCCAAAAAAAAAAAACCAGAGCCAAAGGGAGAAGAAAACCGAAGGCAAAGAGGGGGTGGGGAGGGGGACGAGGAGAAAGGGGGGGGAGGAGGGGAAAGCTTCAAATTAAATCGAAATCCAAGGAGCTGATGGTGGCGATGGGAGCTCTCCAGAAGTTGAAGCTGTTGAACTGCAGCAGAGTCTCCTCCTCCTCCTCCTCTTCCTCTTCTTCTTCCTCGGGGATGTCCCCGCTGAGGAGGCCCCGCTGGCCACCCAGCTTGCCCAGGCCTCCTTTGGGCTTGTAGAGGGCCACCTCGCCCAAACCCAAACCCTCCAGCTCCTCCAGCTCCAGCCGTGGGATGGGCAACCTCCAGTAGATGAAGGAGTCGTACTGACTGCTGATGGTGTCCAGCATCTTCGGGCTGGGAGGGGAGAGAGGAGAAGGGAGGAAAACTCTTGAGCCACAGGAGTCACCCCAAAAGCTGCCGAGATCGACCAAACCCCACAGAAGACTTCCCCTCCCCACCCAAAAATGAGAATGGTGGAGATGGAGGAGCCCCTCCACTTGGTCTTCCTGGGGCTGGAATTTGGAGGGGTGTGCGATGGGATTTGTTGTGCCTCAGTTTCCCCCAAAGGGGAGGGGGTCACACCCCAACCACCACACTTCTGCTGGCTGGGTGCTCACCATCCATTCCATTCCATCCCATCCCATCCCATCCCATCCCATCCCATCCCATCCCATCCCATCCCACCCTGCAGTGGTCACCATCCCACCATCTCATCCCACCTGTGCTTCCCATCCCATCCCATCCCATCCCATCCCATCCCATCCCATCCCATCCCATCATCTCATCCCACCTGTGCTTCCCATCCTACTGTGCTTCCCATCCCATCCCATCCCATCCCATCCCATCCCATCCCATCCCATCATCCATCCCATCATCAATCCTATCCCATCCCATCCCATCCATCCCATCCCATCCCATCCCATCCCATCCCATCCATCCCATCCCATCCCATCCCATCCCATCCCATCCCATCCTTCCCATCCCATCCCATCCCATCCCATCCCATCCCATCCCACCCTGCAGTGGTCACCATCCCATCTCTTCCCACCATGCCCATCATGCTACTGTGCTCACCATCCCATCCCTCCCATCCCTCCCGTCCATCCCATCCCATCCATCCCACCCCATCCCATCCCATCCCATCCCATCCCATCCCATCCCATCCCATCCCATCCCATCCCATCCCATCACATCCCTCCCATCCCATCCCTCCCATCCCATCCCATCCCATCCATCCCATCCCATCCCATCCCATCCCATCCCATCCATCCCATCCCATCCCATCCCATCCCATCCCATCCCATCCCATCCCATCCCATCCCATCCTTCCCATCCCATCCCATCCCATCCCATCCCATCCCATCCCATCCCACCCTGCAGTGGTCACCATCCCATCTCTTCCCACCATGCCCATCATGCTACTGTGCTCACCATCCCATCCATCCCATCCCATCCCATCCCTTCCATCCCATCCCATCCATCCCATCCATCCCATCCCATCCCATCCCATCCCATCCCACCCCACCCCACCCCCCTGCAGCCCCCCCAGCAGAACCCTGGGCCTTGCTTCATCTCCTCCTCCCAGCTGAGTCACTCTGCTGCTGACTCGTTTTTCCCTGGCAGAACCCTGCCAGCCACCTCCTTCCTCCCCACCTTTGCCACGGGGGGGGGGGGGGATTAAAAAAATAATAAATCAACCCCAAATCTTTTTTTTTTTTTTTTTTCCTTTCTCTCCACCCCCCACCCCCCCTCCTCCAGTTGCCGCCCGGGGAATGGGAATCCGAGAGGATGATTCAGCCAAACCTCCACTCACCCCTCCCTCGCTCCGGGCCGGCTCAGCAGCTGCGGAATTTCAGATTCCCCGAGTCACTCCCAGGCTGTGAAAGGCGCTTCTGTCACCTCCCTGCCCCCCCCCGGCCCCCTCCCTGGGGAAACTGAGGCACGGGGCTTTCAAACCCACCCCCCATCCCTGGGGGATCCATCCCTGGGGGATCCACCCTGGGGGGTCTATCCCTGGGGATCCATCAGTGGGGATTCATCCCTAGGGATCCATCCCTGGGGGGTCCATCCTTAGGGATCCATCCCTGGGGATCCACCCTTGGGGATCCATCCCTGGGGGGATCCATCCTTAGGGATCCATCCCTGGGGGGTCCATCCTTAGGGATCAATCCCTGGGGATCCACCCTGGGGGATCCATCCCTGGGGGGTCCATCCTTAGGGATCCACCCTTGGGGATCCATCCCTAGGGATGCATCCGTGGGGGAATCCATCAGTGGGGATCCATCACTGGGGATCCATCCCTGGGGGGTCCATCCGTGGGGATCCATCAGTGGGGATCCACCCTTGGGGATCCATCCCTGGGGGGGGCCATCCTTAGGGATCCATCCCTGGGGATCCATCCCTAGGGATCCATCCGTGGGGGATCCATCAGTGGGGATTCATCCCTGGGGGATCCACCCTGGGGATCCATCCCTAGAGGGTCCATCCGTGGGGATCCATCAGTGGGGATTCATCCCTAGGGATCCATCCTTGGGGGGTCCATCCTTAGGGATCCATCCAGGGTGGATCCACCCTTGGGGATCCATCCCTGGGGGGGGCCATCCTTAGGGATCCATCCTTAGGGATCCATCCCTGGGGGGTCCATCCTTAGGGATCAATCCCTAGGGATCCATCTGTGGGGGATCCATCCCTGGGGATCCATCCCTGGGGGGTCCATCCGTGGGGATCCATCAGTGGGGATTCATCCCTAGAGATCCACCCTTGGGGATCCATCCCTGGGGGGTCCATCCTTAGGGATCCATCCTTATGGATCTATCCCTGGGGGGGTCCATCCTTAGGGATCAATCCCTAGGGATCCATCCCTGGGGATCCACCCTGGGGGATCCATCCCTGGGGGGTCCATCCCTAGGGATCCATCCGTGGGGATTCATCCCTGAGGATACATCCCTGGGGGGTCCATCCCTGGGGATCCATCCCTAGGGATCCATCAGTGGGGATCCATCCCTAGGGATTCATCCCTGGGGAGTCCATCCTTAGGGATCAATCCCTAGGGATCCATCAGTGGGGATTCATCCATGGGGAGTCCATTCCTGGGGATCCATCCCTAGGGATCCATCAGTGGGGATCCATCCCTAGGGATTCATCCCTGGGGAGTCCATCCTTAGGGATCAATCCCTAGGGATCCATCAGTGGGGATTCATCCATGGGGAGTCCATCCCTGGGGATCCATCCCTAGGGGTCCATCCCTAGGGATCCATCCTGGGAGGGTCCATCCTTAGGGATCCATTCCTGGGGATCCACCCTGGGGGATCCATCCCTGGGGGGTCCATCCTTAGGGATCCATCCTTAGGGATCCATCCTTAGGGATCCATCCCTAGGGATATCTCCACACAGCAGCAGGGAATTATTTTAAGGGAGGTGGCTGCTGTGGACAATGGATTTTAGAGCTTAAAGAAGGGGGGGGGTCGGGGGGGTCGTGGGGAAGGGAGTTTAAGACACAAGAAATAAAAAAATCCAAATATCCGGGGGGGGGATTCTCCTGCAGTGATGTGGGGGACAAGGCACCCAGCTGCAGCCTGAGGGGTGGTGCCCACTCCCCCCTCCCAAAAAAAAAAAAAAGGGATGGAATGGGATGGAATGGGATGGAATGGGATAGAATGGGAAAGAATGGGATGGAATGGGGTGGAATATAATGAAATTAATAAAAATAAAATAAAATGAAATGGAAAATGAAAAATGAAATGAAAAATGAAATGAAATGGAAAATGAAAAATGAAATGAAATGAAATAAACCAAAATAAAATAAAATAAAATAAAATAAAATAAAATAAAATAAAATAAATAAAATAAAATAAATAAAATAAAATAAAATAAATAAAATAAAATAAGATAAATAAAATAAAATAAATAAAATAAAATAAAATAAATAAAATAAATAAAAGAAATAAAAGAAAATAAAACAAAATAAAATAAAATAAAATAAAATAAATAAAATAAAACAAAACAAAACAAAATAAAATAAAATAAAATAAAACAAAATAAAATAAAATAAAATAAAATAAAATAAAATAAAATAAAATAAAATAAAACAAAATAAAACAAAAGGGTTTTAAGGGTTGGACTCGATGATCTCTGAGGTCCCTTCCAACCCAGCCTATTCTATTCTATGAAAATAAATAAAATAAAATTCAAAAATTAAATTAAAATAAAATAATAAAATCCTGAGGTGCCAACGCCCCCCTTCCACACAAACCCTCCCTCCCCCCCCCCAAAAAAAAAAATAAAAAGACCCCAAACACGCTCTTACCTGCGGAGAGGGACAGGTGGGGGGTGGGTGAGGGGTGGGCCGGGGTCTTTGTCCTGAGCAGCGGTGGCTGTGGCGCTGTCGCTGTGCTCTGCAGGCGCTGCCGGCTCCGCAATGCAGCCCCTCGCTCCGCGCTCCGAACCCCCTGCCCGGGGGGGTTTGGGGGGGGGAGGATGAGTCAGCGGCTCCCACCCACCCTGGGGGGGGGGGGCGTGGGAGTGGGAGGGGGGATCCTGCGCGCTGCCCCCCCCCGGGTGAGGAGGGGATAAGGGGCCGGGTTTGGGGGATAACGGAGCGTTTTCAGGCCAAGGTTGATTTGATTTTTTTACCTGGCTTGGGAAGAAAATCGGGAGGCGGCGGTGCCCCCCCCCCCCCCCCCCCCTCAGCTGTCGGGGGGGTCGAACGCAGGGGAGGTTTGGTTGGGAAAAAGAGAAATCCAGAGAAGGGGATGCTGGATTTTGAGGTGGTTTTATTGAATTTTTTTTTTTTGCGGCGTTGCTGAGGCTCCGAGGGTCCCCACGAACCCGTCAGAAGCAGCCCCGGAGCTAGAAATAGGGGGGGGGGTGGGGGGTGACACCCCCAGAACCCCCGACGGGGACCACCCCCAAAACCCACGCATGGCTGAGTCCCTGCACCCCCACCCCTGGCACCCCCACCCCTATTAGGATCCCCCCTGAGACCCCCAACCCTCAGGGACCCCCCAGCCCTTCTAAGACCTCTCCCTACCGGGACCCCCCCAGATCTACGGGGTCCGGGACCCCCATTCCTACACCGGGACCCCCATCCTTACCTCGACCCCCCAGCTCTACAGGGGACCGGGACCCCCAGCCCTACCGGGACCCCCCCAGCTTTACAGGGCTCTGGATCCCCCCCCCCAACCCTGCAGGGACCCCCATGGACTGTCGCCCCCCTCGGTTCCCCCCGGACCCCCCCTCCGGGCCGCGGCCCCTGCAATGCCGGCGCCGTCCAGGGTGGGAGCTGTGCTGGGGCCGGGCCGGACCGGGGGAGCGCCGCGTCCCGAACCCGCCGGGCCACGCCTGCCCGTGCGAGCTGGGAACCGGCACCGGCACCGGGACCCGCACCGGCACCGGGGGCAGGTAATGGAACCGCCACGGGGAACCGGATCGCCGCCCCCAATCCCCCCTCCCCAACCCCCAACCCTTGGGGGGGCTGCGGCCCCACGGAAAGACCCCCGTGGGAAGGCGGGGAGGGCAGCGGGAGTGGGGGGCTGGGGAGGGGGGGTGGACTCCCCCTTGCAGAGCCCTGGGGGGTCGGGGAGTCCTACCCGGACCCCCCGAACCTTATCGGGAGCCCCCAGCCCCACCGGGACCCTCTCAGCCCTGCCGGGACCCCCCGGCCCTACCACCCCCCCCGGGACCCTCAACCCTTCGGGCGACTCAGCCCACCCAGGACCCTGGGGGTCCCCAGGCCTTCTGGGACCCCCTTAACCCCCCCAAGACCCCCCCAACCCCACTAGGACCCCCCCCTCAACCCTACCAAAGACCCCTGGAACCCCCCCCCCCTCATTGCGGGCACCCGGGGTGGAGCTGTGACCGTCCCACTCCACGGGGGTCTTCCCACGGCATCCCGGGGGGGGGAAGGGGAGGCGATGGGGATGTGAGGTGGGGGTGTCTGTGGAGTGGACCCCCCCGGAGGTTCTGCCGGTGCCGGTGGTGACGCAGAGCGGTGGTTTCCCAACCGGGAAGTCATTTTGTGTGTGCCGGGCCCGGAGCCGCCTTCCCCGGGGCCACGGTGGGGGGAAGCGGGGGGGCTGAGACCGGACGCAACTCAGTGCACGGGTGGGCAAGAGGTGAGGGGCGGGGGGGGGGGGGGATGAGACCCCCGTGGTGCGGGGAGGGAGCGGGGGGGGCTACCGCGGCCTGAGCGACCGATAACCCCCCTTCCCCCCCCCCTTTTTGGGTGTTGGGGGGTGGGCTTGGGGAAGAAGGAAGGGTCCGAATGGAGGGGAGGGAGGGTCGCGGCGTTTTGAACCCCTTTTTTTTTTTGGGGGGGGGGTGGGATAAAGGGGTGGTGCGGGGATTCACTGCGGGCTCGTACGAGCCCCAGGTCTTCCTGGGGCTCATTGCGGGGACTGGGGAGGGGTTGCGGTGCTTGATTTATTTTTTTGGGGGAGGGGAAGGGGGAGTTTCTCCCCCCCCCAACTGATTCCCCACCACCTTCCCACCCACCCCCCCCCCCCAAGGCCTTTCCGCCGGATCCGGCAGCGCTGGGGCGTTATGGCGGGGCCGGCAGCCGCGTTTCCGAAGGAAATGGAGCTCGAAAGTTAAAAAAAAAAACCAACAACCCCTTCGGCCCCCTCCCCCCGCACAGACAACCCCCTCCCCTCTTCCCCCCGGGGGGTGCCGACCCCCCAGTTTCGGGCCCCCCACCCCCCGGATGTGTCACAACCTCCCCGTTCTCAGCCACCTCCTCTCCCACCGAACCGGACTCTGGACCCATCCCAGCAGTGGGGGGAGAGGAGGGTGCTGGTTCTGTTTAGCGGGGTCCCGGGACCCTCTAAACACCGCCCCCCCCCCCGGTAAAATCCCCCCCCGGTAAAATCCCCCCCATCCCCCCGGCGTGGGGACTCTCAGGTGTCTTGTGCGGAGGCCTCAGGGGGTGTGGGAGTTTTGCCTCTTTTCCCACCCATTTTTTGGGGGGTGAACCCCCCCCCCCTCTTCTATTTCCACACCCCCTCTGCACTCCCCCCACCCCTGTTGATTTCCCCCCCACCCCCCCCTCCCCATTTTTCTCCGGAGCAGAAGAGCTCGGTCTCCGGCTCCTTTTTGGAAAGGGTGGGCTATTTATAGCCACTGGGGCCACCCCTGTCCCCCCCATCCTGCCACAGCACCCCCCAAACATGGCCTGCACCAGGGTGTGGGACACGGGGGTGGATCCTGCCCTGGGGGGGTCCCTGGGGGTCTCTGTGTGGAGCCAAGGGGTGCCCTGGAGCTCTCTGTGCAGTGCTGGGGTCCCTGGGGGTCTCTGTGTAATTCTGGGGGTCACCTCGGGGGTCTCAGCAATGCCCAGGGTTCTTCAGGGGTCTCTGTGCCATACTGGGGGTCTCTATGTAATTTTGGGGGTCACCTTGGGGGTCTCAGCAATGCCCAGGGTACTTTCAGGGTCTCTGTGCCATACCAGGGGTCCCTTGGGGGTCTCCATGTAATTCTGGGGGTCCCCTCGGGGGTCTCAGCAATGCCCAGGGTACTTTAGGGGTCTCTGTGCCATACCAGGGGTCCCTTGGGGGTCTCCGTGTAATTCTGGGGGTCACTTTGGGGGTCTCAGCAATGCCCAGGGCTCCCCAGCGGCCTCTGGGTGATACTGAGATCCCTTGGGGGTCTCAGTGCAAGACCAGGAGTCCCTCGGGGGTCTTTGTGGCATAGTGGGGTTTCTCGGGGGGGTCTCTCCATCTTAGTTTGGTTGCTGGATTTCGGGGTTGTTTTAAGGGGCCGGGAACTGCAGGCACAAAGCCCACCCCCCCCCCTCCAGAGCCGCGCCGTGCCTCAGTTTCCCTACCATGACCCAACGTCCCCTCCCGACCTCCATCCAGCAGGGGACAAACCCTTCCCTGGCTCTGCCTCCCCCCAACTCAGGAGGTCCCCCAACCCGTCCCCATGGAGTGAGCCCACCCGGGGGTCTCTGCAGCGGCGCGGCCCCCCCGGCAGCCGGCCCGGCCGGGACCCGCCAGGATGAGCGACTTCTGGCACAAACTGGGCTGCTGTGTCGTGGAGAAACCACAACCTGTGAGTAGCTCCTGCCTGGGAAGGTCCAGGAGGGCCTGGGGGTCCCATGGCGAGGTGAGGAGGGGGCTGATGGCCTTCATCCACTTGCAGAAGAAGAGGAGGAGACGGATCGACCGCTCCATGATCGGGGAGCCCATGAACTTCGTCCACCTGACGCACATCGGCTCCGGAGACATGGCCGCGGGGGAAGGGCTGCCCATGGTATGGGGGGCACGAGGGGGTTGGGTGTCACCGTTGGGGTGGTGGGTCTCGTGGTTGGGTGCTGATGGGTCCCATGGGTGGGTCGCAAGTGTCAGAGTTGGGTGGTTTGGTGTCACTTGGGTTGGTGGGTCTCATGGTTGGGTGATGGGTCTCATGGTTGGGTGATGGGCCCCATGGTTGGGTGGTGGATCCCGTGGTTGGGTGCTGATGGGTCCCATGGTTGGGTGATGGGTCTCATTGTTGGGTGATGGACCCCATGGTTGGGTGGTGGGTGTCATGGTTGGGTGATGGATCTCATGCTTGGGTGATGGGTCCCATGGTTGGGTGATGGGTCCCATGGTTGGGTGATGGATCCCATGGTTGGGTCGTGGGTCTCATGGTTGGGTGATGGGTCTCATGGTTGGGTGATGGGTTTCATGGTTGGGTGGTGGATCCCATGGTTGGGTGCTGATGGGTCCCATGGGTGGGTGATGGGCCCCATGGTTGGGTGATGGGTCTCATGGTTGGGTGTTGGGCCCCATGGTTGGGTGATGGATCCCATAGTTGGCTGTTGGGCCCCATGGGTGGGTGTTGGGTCCCATAGTTGGGTGTTGGGCCCCATGGGTGGGTGATGGGTCTCTTGGGTGGGTGCTGATGGGTCCCATGGTTGGTGCTGGGCCCCATGGTTGGGTGCTGGGTCTCACAGGGGTCTCTGCCCCCTCCCCCCAGACGGGTGCTGTCCAGGAGATGAGGTCCAAAGGTGGACGGGAGCGACAGTGGAGCAACTCCCGGGTCTTGTAGCCTGTGAGTACCCCTGGGAGCAGCACCCGTGGCACCACCACCACCCGTGGCACCACCACCACCCGTGGCACCACCACCACCCCCACCCAACCAGCACTGGGACGGTTCCCTCACGCGGCCTCTCGGACTTTGCGGATTCCTGGCTTTTTCGGCCCAAAACTCGAACTGCCTCGAACCCCCCCGAGCCGGAGGAGCAGCCGAGTGCTTGAACCCCGCGGTGATTCGACCCTCGCTGCCTCCGGGCCCTCCGTGCCCCCAGAGACCCCCCCCCTTCCCTGGGTGGGGGGCACGGAGCTGGCGGCCCCCCCCGGGATCCCATCCCAAGGGACGCTCCAGGAGCTGCCGGGCTCCACCTGGATGTGCCAAATCCTCCTGGTTTTCCCTTTTTTTCTCCACGCCAGCAGCTCCTGGGGGTCCCTCGCCGTGTGCCTTGGTTTTTCCCCGGCAGGGAGGGGAGGTTGGTGAAGGGGGGGGAGGGGGGGGTCCCGGGGCAGAGGTGGATTTGGTGCCTTCCCGGAAAAGGGTGAAAAATGAGCAAAACTGGGATTAAACCCCCACGCTTTGGTGCAAAAACGGGGATTCGACCCCCGCCCCTCCAGCCTCTCACCAGTGGCAGTGCCAAACCTCCTGCTGGCAAACCCACCACCTGCCTTCTTTTTTTTTAGGGTTTTTTTTTGTTTGTTTGTTTGTCCTAAAGCCAACTCCAGGCAACCTTCCCCACCTTGGGGTGGGGGGGGGTGTCACCCTCTGCTGGCATCACCACTCGGGTGGGGTTCTCACCGGCACCGGACGAGGCAGGACGGGGCCCAACCCAAGGAGCCCCTGAATTTCGGGTGTATATAGTTTTTTAAATAGCAGCAAGATTAAATATTAAAAAAGGAGGTGCCAGGCATCAGGGCCAGGTGGAAGAAGCTTTTCCCCCTTCGCCGTGCTCTGCGCCGGGATGCTCCAGACCCTGGGTGTTGGTTACTGATGCCCGAGTTGGGTTTTTTCCCCTCGTTTGGGGGAAAAAACATCCCACTCCCCCACCCCTCCTTGGAAATAAAACCCTTGTGCTGTCCCCTTGAGCTGCCCAGGGACGTTGTGCCCCAGGGAAAAAGGGGGTGCCCCCAGGGAGGGAGGAGCAGTCACAGAAGAAAAGCCAAGAGCTAAAAGTGGGAGAAAAGAGAAATTTAATCCTTTAGGGCAGTCCCTGGCCAGCCACACGTCCTGACCCACCACCCCAAGCCCCCCTTGGCCCCCCCAAGGGAGGAAGGACAGCAAGAACTCATTAATCCCCCCCCTCAGTGCCTCCATTACGTGGGTGCAAGCGCTGCCCACGCCCCCCTGCCCATGGGGTCCCCAAAAACCCACCCGGGGGGACCCAACCCCATCGGGACTGGGGGGCAAATGGGAATGAGGACCCATTCCCAGCAGGAGCCGAGCACTAACAGAGGTGGCAGCGGCCCCCCCTGTGCCCAGACACCCCGCAGGGACCTGCCTGGGACCCCCCCCCCCCCTACCTTCAGCCCCCTCCTCTCATTTGGGGGAGCCAGGGGGCTGCCCGGCAGCGATGCGGCTGACCCGCTCCAGGACGTCCTGGGGGCAGAGGGGGGGCACGGGCTGTGCCAGCGGGCATTCCTCCACCAAGCTGTTCATGGGGGTGGGTGGGGGGACCACCTCCTCCTCCGGGACCCCCCCGGCACCCCCCGACCCCCCCCCTAGGGCCGCCCGCAGGATGGGCAGCACCTTCTTCCGCGACGCCCAAGAGTTGCCCTGGGTGTAGGCGGCCAGGCAGGACCAGGGGCTGGGCAGGGGACGGAGGTTCAGGGCCGGTTCCGACGCCTCCTCCAGCGCCCGGCACACCTGGAAGGGTGGGGGGGAAGGGGTAATGTCAGCTGGCACCCCCAAAACGGGAAAGGGGAACCACCTTGGGGGTGCCCGGTCCCCGACTGACGGCGCTGCGCAGGGGCTGGCGGGGGCTGTAGACGGCGAGCTGGCGGGAGGGCTCCAGCTGCTGGTTGAAGGAGATGGTCATGGCCACCAGCCCGGCGTATCCCTGAGCTTGGCAGAAAGCTTCCAGGTCCTGCAGGAAGCCCGGACGGTGTAGGAAGGTCTGGAGAGGGGACACGGGGCTGCCGTCACCTCGCTGTCCCCGTTGCGTCACCCCTTGCCTCAGTTTCCCTCCCCCCGTGGTGAGCCTCACCTCCAGGTCCACGTAGATGCCGCTGATGGCGAGGAGCAGATCCTCACCAGGGAGGACTTTGAGGTCTTTCCGCAGCATCTGCTCCGTCGTCAGCCCTGGGAGACACCAGGAACCAAGTGTGACCCTGGCGTCGTGTCCTTGTCCTCAAGAAGAGGGGCTCTGTCCCAGGACCTGCTGCCCAGCCAGACCCCAGGTGACACCACCGGACCTGAGACATCAAACTTGGCTGCTTGGAGGGCTTCAAAGACCTTGTCCCGGGCTGGCAGGTCCGGGAACCTCTCCTCCAGCAGCGAGACACACGCCACGTCCCGGGGCGTCGCCTTCCCGGCGGCCGGGCTGAGGTTGATGCAGTCCAGGAGGATGGTGCCTGGGGCGGGAAGACGGAGAGTTGGGACCGCCGGCGGTCGCCATCCCCTTGGGTCGGGGCTCCAGGAGGACCTCACCGTGCAGCAGGGCGGCCGTCACCCTGTCCAGCACCCCCGGGGGGCCCTGGGCGATGCGCTCGGTCACCAAGGTGGCACAGGAGCCCACGGGTGCCACCGTCATCGGGCAGCGGGGAGCTCGGTCCCGGTCCAGCGGGCGATGATCCAGAACCTCCACCACCGCCTCTTCCAGGGCTGCGTCGGTGCTGGAGGGTGAGACGGGGAGGGTGAGACCCCCGGCACGAGCCCCCAGGAGGTGTCACCCTCATCCCAGCCTGGAAACCCCCTTGGTTCCTCTCCTACCCTAAAAACACCCCGGAAAGGGAAAAGTTTTTTACCCACCCTGCAAGGCAAAAAAAAAATAAAAATACCCCAAAACTTCAGGGTGGGGGGGGGGACACACAGGGACACGAGGTTGTCCCCAGGCTCACCCAGTCAGGACGTGGTGATCCACCAGGGTGAGGGAGAGCAGCCCAGCACCGTGCAGCCCCCCCAGGTCGATCTCATCCCGGCAGATGAGGGAGGTGGGGGGGATCCCCTGCTCCCCCAGCAGGAACACGGTCTCGGTCCGCAGGGGCAGCTCAGCCCGGGGGATGTTCAGCACCGGGACGAAGGTGGTGGCGGGAGCCGAGGAGGTCTGCGGCCACGGGGGGGAGAAGGTGAGGTGACCCCCAAGCCACCCTTCTGTCCCCAAACTGGTGGCCTGGCCTCACCTTGGCTAAGAAATAAGCCAGGGCCAGGGCTGAGACGGTGGAGTCCAGGTCGCAGGCTTCGTTGCCCATCACCACGTGGACCTCCTGGTGACGCTGGATATGGTCCTGCCGGGACAGGGGACATCAGGGACACGTCCCCAAACTCCAAACCCACCCCCCAACCCCAAGCCCACCCCTTTTTGCCACCCTCAAGGGGACGTTGATGTCACCTGCAGGTGCCACCCATCTCCCAGCTGCCACCAGACTTCCCCAAGTGTCCTCGGGAGGAGACCTGGCCGGGAGCCATTCCTGGCAGGAAAACCTCACGTTTTTGGGGCACGTGGGTGTCACCCGTGTCACACCCCCCCCCCCACTCCCCCTCCCCCAGCGTCGGGCGCCTGCCCTGTCACGCTGTCTCCAGGTCCTTTTTTTGGGTGACAATTATTCCGTGCCATAACCCAGATTCGTTTCTTTATTCCATAGAAACCCGGGCAGTAAAAGGGGGGGGGGGGGCAGCAAACGAGGGGTTTGGAGGGGGTCCCTGGGGTGGCTGGGGGGGGGGGCTTAAGCCTGTGACACCTCCCCCCATGCACCCCAATCCCCTGGGCACTCAGACCCCCCCTTGCACCCCAATCCCTTTGGCACTCAGACCCCCCCCCGCACCCCAATCCCCTGGGCACCCAGACCCCCCCCGCACCCCAATCCCTTTGGCACCCAGACCCCCCCTTGCACCCCAATCCCTTTGGCACCCAGACCCCCCCTTGCACCCCAATCCCTTTGGCACTCAGACCCCCCCCCCGCACCCCAATCCCTTTGGCACCCAGACCCCCTCCCGCACCCCAATCCCTTTGGCACTCAGACCCCCCCCCGCACCCCAATCCCTTTGGCACCCAGACCCCCCCTTGCACCCCAATCCCCTGGGCACCCAGCCCCCCCCCGCACCCCAAACCCCCCCTCTCCCCGCTACCTGCAGAGCCGCTCGGTTCCCCGCCACGAACCGCTCCATCACGGCAGCGATCCCCGCCGCCACCCGCCCGGCACGGCCCAGTATGGCCCAGTATACCCCAGTACAACCCGGTACCGACCCCCCCCAACCCCCCCCCAACCTCAAACCTCGGGGCGGGGCCGCCCGCGCGGGCTGGCGGGAAGGGGGCGGGGGGACCGGGAAGGGGGGTGGCAGGGGGGTGACCCCCCCCCCAATCCCAAACCCCCCCTCCAGGCACCGCAAAGCCCCCCCCCCCAACCGGGCTGGACCCCCCCCAGACCCTCAATCCCCCCCCCACCCCCCTTTATTCCAGCTGCGACTCTTTAGTGGTAACCAGTAAGCAGGGAACCGGTAAAGGGGAGGGGGGGGGGGCTTTAAAATGAGGAAGAAAAGGGGAAATCGGTGATTTTGAGCGCTGGGGGTGGCCACGCCTCGGTCGCTGAGATGGCGGCGGGGGAGGGAGCGGAACCCCCCCTGCCCGCCCCCTCCCCGCCCCCCCGCCCGCCTCCTGCCCGGGGGGAACCCGGAGCAGCCCCGGAGAGAGGAGACGGGAAAAGGAGGAAAAAGGAAAAAAAAAAAAGCAGGAAAAAGGGTGGAAAAAGGAGGAAAATAAAGGGGGAAAGAGGGGGGGAAAAAAAAGAAAAAAAGGAGAAAGGAGGGGGGGAAAAAAAAAAAAAAGGAGAGAAGTGGGTAAGAGGTGAAAAGTAGGGAAAAGGAGGGAGAAAGAAGAAAAAAGAGGGAGAAAGAAGAAAAAAAGAGGGGTGAAAGAAGGAGAAAGAGGAAAAAAAGAGGGGGAAAGGGAATAGGAGGAAAAAGAAGGAGAAAGAAGGAAGGAAAAGGAAAAGGAGAGGAAAAAGGCAAAAAAGAAGGAAAGAAGAAGGAAAAAAAAAAGGTAAACGGAAAAGTAAAAGGAAGAAAACACGGGAAAAAAGACAAAAAGAAGGAAAAAAGGAAAAAAAGAAAGGAAAAGACGGAAAGAAGAAAGAAAAAGGTGGGAAAAGGGCGAGTGGGAACCAAAGCACCCAAAGGGAGAACGGAGGGGGGGGTCGGGTGGGTGCCCCCCACCCCGGGGGATGCGGGAGGAGGGGGGGGGGTGGGGAGAGGGTTTTTTGGGGTGTTCTGGGGTGTTTTGGAGGAGGGGGGCTGGGCTGGGGAAACTGAGGCAGGCGGCGGCCCCGTCCCGCCCCGCAGCCAGGGTTGGGCAGCAGGTTCGGCCGGATCCCTCTGTCACTTGGTTTTAAACCACTCTTCTTCTACTTTATTTTGGTTTATTTTCTCTTTAGAAGGAATATTTCTATTTTTTTAAATTTTTTTTTATTTTTTTAAAGCCTATTTATCCCCCTGCTTACCCATGCAGAGCACTTACTATTTTAGTTTACTTCTTAATGCTCCTTATTTAATGAGTGACCTCGTTATCTCCTGCCTTACCTTTCTGCATTTATTTCCACACTATCCATTTGTACAGATAATTTCTTCATTTATTTATGGGTTTATTCATTGAGGATATCGATGCATCCATATTCACCCCCCCTCTCAGGAATATTTCTTTCTTGATTTACGTATTTAATACTAATATTTATGTACCTATTTAAGGAAACCAACTTTTAAGTTCATTTATTATTGATAATTACAAGTTGCCCCCAGTTTACCACCATCCCCTCCCTCTCCTTTCCCCTCCTCTCTTTCCCCTCCTCTCTCTTCCCCCACGGAACAATTTTTTGCCAAATTTCTTGACTCTTCCACAGCCAATTTTCCAACAAAACCTGAATTTTCCTCCTCTCTCCCCAGGACCATCCTCACCACCCCCAATTTCTAAGGAAAAGCCCCTGGGAAGCAGCACTGCTCCAGCTCCTTCCAACCCCTCAGTTCCTCCCAGGTTGGTTTTGCCAAAGGGATAAAATCCACATTAAAAAAAAAAAAAATATTCACTACATTTATTTAATTTATTTTGATTGAATTTTTTAACACCCATTCAGAGGTGGGAGCAGCCTCACCTTTTTATTTTTCACTGTTTCAATTAAAGGGATGGAGGGGGGGGGGGGGGAAGGACAAAAAATCCGAGCTCCCTGACTGCACCTGGCAGAGGAATTGGACTAATATCTATTTTATTTTATTTTATTTTATTTTATTTTATTTTATTTTATTTTATTTTATTTTATTTTATTTTATTTTATTTTATTTTGGTTTATTTTATTTTGGTTTATTTTATTTTGGTTTATTTTGGTTTATTTTGGTTTATTTTGGTTTATTTTGGTTTATTTTGGTTTATTTTGTTTTATTTTTGTTTTATTTTATTTTATTTTATTTTATTTTATTTTATTTTATTTTATTTTATTTTATTTTGGTTTATTTTATTTTATTTTATTTTATTTTGGTTTATTTTATTTTATTTTATTTTATTTTGGTTTATTTTATTTTATTTTATTTTATTTTGGTTTATTTTATTTTATTTTATTTTATTTTATTTTGGTTTATTTTATTTTATTTTATTTTATTTTGGTTTATTTTATTTTATTTTATTTTATTTTATTTTATTTTATTTTGGTTTATTTCATTTCATTTCATTTTTCATTTTCCATTTCATTTCATTTTTCATTTCATTTTCATTTCCCATTTCATTTTATTTTATTTTTATTAATTTCATTTCATTTCATTTTATTTTTTTCTCCAAATACCCAAGTTGGACCTTTCTGAGGGAGAAAACTGGGGATGTGGCTGTTCCTGGAGGGACCCCGGAGCGTTCCCAGGGCTCTGATCCCGACACCCTCCGGAACCAGGACACCCATGGAGCAGCCCCCTAAGGAGGGGGGGACAACCCCAACCCCCCCCAGTGGGGAAGGGTCCCCCCCCCTCCCAGGGGGAATTATCCCTGGGGACAGGACCCCCTCAGCCCCCCAGCCTGAGCCAAATGTGCTCCCGAGGAGCCTCTTGCCAAGGCTGGGGGATCCTTGGCCGGTGTCCCCCTTCCCAACCCCAGTGCTGGGGTGGGGGGGACAGGGATGGAGCCCCCTCCCCCAGCCCGCAGCCCCCCCAGGGAAGAAGCCCGGGGGGGATTTTATTCCGTGAAGTGGATCAGGTGGAAGGGGGAGCAGACCCCCATCGTCACCCAGAGCCAGAACGGTCCCTGCCCGCTTTTGGCCATCATCAACGTCCTCTGCCTGCAGTGGAAGGCAAGTGGGGGGCCCTGGGGGGGGGGGGGGGGGCTCGGGGGGGGTTTGGTGAAGGGTTGGGGAGGGGGTGTCAGGCTCGGCTCCCCCCAGGGTGATGCGGGGAGGGGGGCTGTCCCCAACCTCTGGCTGCTCCCAGGTGAAGCTGTCCCCGCAGAAGGAGGTGACCACGGCCGAGGAGTTGATGGCACATTTGGGTGAGCCCCCCCCCCCCCAAACTCCTCCCCAGGGATCCCCCCAACAACAACCCCCCCCACCCCAGGGTTGTGCCGTGGTGCAGGGGCTGAGGGTGCTTCTTTTCCAGGTGACTGCATCTTGGCTGCCCAACCCCGGGAGCCCTCGGAGGGGCTGGAGCTCAACTTCCAGCAGGTGAGGAACGTCGCCCACGTATTCCAAAAAAAACCCCAAAAAATCCAAACTGCTGTGTCCCCCCCCCCCCCTTCCCCACATTTTTTAGGGAAGCTTTGGAACAGGTTGCCCAGGGAGGTGGTGGAGTTGCCATCCCCAGCTGGGATGTTCAAGAGATGGTTGAGTGGTTGAGGTGGTTGTAGGGCTCATGGTCTTGAAGGTCCATCCCAACCGTCCCAACCGTCCCAACCATTCCAACCATTCCAACCACGATGATTCTGGGATCTCAGGGAGCAAACTGTGGCCTTGGGCTGCAAGGAGGAACTTCCTACCTCCCTCCTGAGGAACTCCTTACCTTCTCCTGAGCAATTCCTTACCTTCTCCAGAACATCAACGATTCCATGATGGTTCTCCCCAAGCTGGCGACGGGGCTGGACGTCAACGTGCGGTTCACAGGGGTCTCCGACTTCGAGTACACCCCCTGAGTGCATCGTCTTTGACCTCCTCAACATCCCCCCTCTACCATGGCTGGCTGGTGGACCCCCAGGTGAGCTGGCCCCGTGGCTTGTGTTGGTCCAGGGAGACGAAGGAACGGCCCAAAGGTCGGGGAGGCAACTGGGATGGGCTGTCCAGAGAAGCTGTGGATGCTCCCTCATTGGATGTGCTCAAGGACATCTCAGATGGGGCAAACCTGGGCTAGGGGGAGGTGGTCCTGGCTGTGGGGTTGGACTGGATCATCTGGGAAGGTCCCTTCCAACCCAACCCAACCCAACCCGACCCCTTCCCTGGTGGAAGAAACCCTTCTGAGAAGCTTCTTGGGCGTCTCCATGACTGGTCCAGTTGGTTGGACACAGTCCCAAGTGACCCCTTCTCTGCCCTGGGCTCTGCTGGGTCCCTGCAGAGTTGGTTCTCACCCCCTGCCCCCCCCCCCCCCCCCCTCCTCACAGAACCCCCAGGAGGTCCAAGCTGTGGGCAAACTCAGCTACAACCAACTGGTGGAGAAAATCATCACCTGCAAACAGGCACCCGACTCCCAGCCTGGTCAGCGAAGGTGAGGATCCCGTCCACCCCCCCCACCCCACCTTGGGGTCTCGGGGGTGCTGCTCGGGGTGCTCCAGCCCCCTCTCCCCACCCCGCCGTGTCCCCCCCACCCCAGGAATGGTGGCCGAGCAGTTCCTGGAGGCCACAGCTCCCAGTTGACCCAGCACGGGCTCCAGCAGCTGCGGGGCGGCTGCCAAGGAGGAGGAGCTCAGCGTCTTCTTCCGCAACAACCACTTCAGCACCATGGTCAAGCACAAGGTGCAGCTCCAGCCCCCTCCCCACCGGCCCTGGAGCCATCAGACCCCCCTTCCCCTTCCACCACCCCCCATCCCTGGAGCCATCAGACCCCCTTCCTCCCCCTCCCCACCATCCCTGGAGCCATCAGACCCCCTTCCCCTTCCACCACCCCCATCCCTGGAACCATCAGACCCCCTTCCTCCCCCTCCCCACCATCCCTGGAGCCATCAAATCCTTCTCCCCCTTCATCCCCATTCTTGGAGCCATCAAATCCTCTTCCCCTTCCACCATCACCATCTTTGGAATCATCAAACCCTCTTCCCCTTCTTCTCCCATCCCTGAGCCATCAGATCCCTCTTCCACTTCCATCACCCCTATCCCTGGAGCCATCAAACCCCTTTCCATTTCCATCATCATCCCTGGAGCCATCAAATCCCTTTCCACCACCCTTATCCCTGGAGCCCTCAGACCCCCATCTCCTCCCTCAGACCCCCATCCCGTCCCCCCCTATTCCTGGAGCCCTCAGACCCCCATCCCCTTCCCCCCATCCCCTCCCTCAGACCCCCATCCCCTCTCCCCCTATTCCTGGAGCCCTCAGACCCCCATCCCCTCCCTCAGACCCCCATCCCCTTCCCCCCCATCCCCTCCCCTCAGACCCCCATCCCGTCCCCCCCTATTCCTGGAGCCCTCAGACCCCCATCCCTCTCCCCCCTATTCCTGGAGACTTCAGACCCCCATCCCCTCCCTCAGACCCCCCATCCCCCTCCCCCCCTATCCCTGGAGTCCCTCAGACCCCCATCCCCTCCCTCAGACCCCCATCCCTTCCCCACCATCCCTGGAGCCCTCAGACCCCCATCCTCTCCCCCCCATCCCCTCCCTCAGACCCCCCATCCCCTCTCCCCCTATTCCTGGAGCCCTCAGACCCCCATCCCCTCCCTCAGACCCCCATCCCGTCCCCCCCCTATTCCCTGGAGCCCCTCAGACCCCATCCTCTCCCCCCCATCCCCTCCTCAGACCCCCATCCCCTCTCCCCCTATTCCTGGAGCCCTCAGACCCCCATCCCCTCCCTCAGACCCCCATCCCCTTCCCCCCCATCCCTTCTCTCAGACCCCCATCCCCCTCCCCCCCTATTCCTGGAGCCCTCAGACCCCCATCCCCTCCCTCAGACCTCCATCCCCTCCCTCAGACCCCCCATCCCCTCTCCCCCCTATTCCTGGAGCCCTCAGACCCCCATCCCCTCCCCTCAGACCCCCCATCCCCTTCCCCCATCCCTTCCTCTCAGACCCCCATCCCCTCCCCCCCCTATTCCTGGAGCCCTCAGACCCCCATCCCCTCCCTCAGAACCTCCATCCCCATCCCTCAGACCCCCATCCCCTCTCCCCCTATTCCTGGAGCCCTCAGACCCCCATCCCCTTCCCCCCATCCCCTTCCCCCCCATCCCCTTCTCCCCCATCCCCTCTCTCAGACCCCCCATCCCCTCTCCCCCTGTTCCTGGAGCCCTCAGACTCCCCATCCCCTCCCTCAGACCCCCATCCCCTCTCCCCCCATCCCCTTTCCCCATCCCCTCCCTCACCCCCCGTGTCCCCTGTCCCCAGGGCCACCTCTACCTGCTGGTGACAGACCAGGGCTTCCTGCAGGAGGAGGGGGTGGTCTGGGAGAGCCTGCAGGGGGTGGATGGGGACAGCTGGTTCTGTGACACCCACTTCCACCCCAGACACCCCACGGGCAAGGAGGGGGGGGCCACAGCAGCCCCCCCGGACCCCCACCCCCCACCAGAGACAAGTGGACCAGGTAGGGGAGAAGAAAAGAGGGTGGGGGGGACACACACACCAGGGGGGTGATGCTGACCCCCTCCCCATCCTCTCTAGGATTTCCTGCTCGCCCTCTCCCTACAAGAGGCCCAGGACCCCCAGGACCCCCCCCCCGGTGCTGAGTGACCTGGAGCTGGCCCAGCAGCTGCAGCAGGAGGAGTACCAGCACCTGCCCCCCCCACAGGTAATGGGGTCCCCCAGGGACGGGGGGGGTCCTCACCCCCTGACCCCCAGCTCTGACACACAGGGGGTGGCGGAGCCCCTTGGGGTCACTGAGGGGGGGGGGGTCCCCGGGGCGTCCCTACCCCTCTCGCTCTGCCCCATAGGGAATGGGTGCCCCCTGGGGACATCTGGGGGGTCCCTGGAGGGTCCCCACCCCATTCTTTCTGCCCCACACGGGGTTGGTTCCCCCTGGGGACATTCTGGGGGGTCCCCACTTCTCTCCCTCTGCCCCATAGGGGATGGGTGCCCACTGGGGACATTTGGGAGATCCCTGGGGGGGTCCCCACCCCTCTCCCTCTGCCCCACAATGGGTGTCAGTGTCCCTGGGGATATTTGGGGGGTCCCTGGGGGGTCCCCACCCCCTCTCTCTCCGCCCTACAGGGGGTTGGTTCCCCCTGGGGACATTTTGGGGGGGGGGGGTCCCTACCTCTCTCCCTCTGCCCCATAGGGAATGGGTGCCCCCCTGGGAACATTTGGGGGGGTCCCTGGGGGGTCCCCACCCCTCTCCCTCTGCCCCACAATGGGTGTCAGTGTCCCTGGGGACATTTGGGGGGTCCCCAGGGGGTCCCCACCCCCCTCTTTCTGCCCCACACAGGGTTGGTTCCCCCTGGGGACATTTTGGGGGGGGTCCCTACCCCTCTCCGCTCTGCCCCATAGGGAATGGGTGCCCCATGGAGACATTTGGGGGGGTCCCCATGGGGTCCCCACCCCCCTCTTTCTGCCCCACAATGGGTATCATTGCCCTTGAGACATTTGGGGGGTCCCTGGGGGTCCCCACCCCCCCTCTTTCTGCCCCACAATGGGTATCATTGCCCCTGGGGACATCTGGGGGGTCAGTGGGGGGTCCCCACCCCTCTCCCTCTGCCCCATAGGGGATGGGTGCCCACTGGGGACATTTGGGGGGATCCCTGGGGGGGTCCCCACCCCTCTCTCTCTGCCCCACACGGGGTTGGTTCCCCCTGGGGACATTTTGGGGGGGTCCCCACCCCTCTCCCTCTGCCCCACAATGGGTGTCAGTGTCCCTGGGGATATTTGGGGGGTCCCTGGGGGGGTCCCCACCCCTCTCTCTCCGCCCTACAGGGGGTTGGTTCCCCCTGGGGACATTTTGGGGGGGGGGTCCCTACCTCTCTCCCTCTGCCCCATAGGGAATGGGTGCCCCATGGGGACATTTGGGGGGTCCCTGGGGGTCCCCACCCCCCTCTTTCTGCCCTACAATGGGTGTCATTGCCCCTGGGGCCATCTGGGGGGTCCCTGGGGGGGGTCCCCACCCCTCTCCCCTCTTTCCCACAGGGGATGGGTGCCCCTGGGGACATTTGGGGGATCCCTGGGGGGGGTCCCCACCCCTCTCCCTCTTTCCCACAGGGGGGTCGGGGCAGCCGGGGAGCGGCGGCCACGTCAGAAGCCGGAGTTGGACTGCACCCTCCTGTAGCCCCCCCGGGGGGGGGGGGGGACACCCACCCCCCTAAAGCCCCCCGGGGGGGGGGGGGGGCACCCACATGTCTGGGGAGACCCCCCAGGGACATTTGGGGGGGGCACACACAGCACCGGGGGGTGCCCTGCATCCCCACAGGGACCACCCCCAAGCTTTCCAGTGGCCTTAACGCAGGGGGGGTCCCCCCAACCCCCTGTGGGGGGGGTCCCCCCCAACCCCCTGTGGGGGGGTCCCCCCAACCCCCTTGTGGGGGGGGTCCCTGCTCTGAGATGGGGGGGGGGGGGACCTTTCCCTCGGGAAATAAAGGACTCGCCCCGTGGCCGCGGCTCTGACAATGGGGGGGGGGGGGCGAACCCCATGGATGGGGAGGGGGGGTTGGGGGCTCTGGGACCCTCTGCACCCCTTGGATAGGGGGGTCTGGGGGCTTTGGGGGGCTCTGCTGCACCCCATGGGCCGGGGGGGGCCTCTAGGACCGTCTGCCCCCCCCCCCCCCCCCGGACACGCAGCTCAGGGTGGGGGGTTTTGGGTTTTTTTTTGGTTTTTTTTTGGGTTTTTTTTTTTGAGTGTGGGGTTTTTTTTGGGGTGTTTTTTTTGGGGCGATTTTTGTCGGTTTTTTTTTTTTTGGGGGGGATTGTTTTTTTTTAAGTGTGGGGGGTTTTTTTGGGGTGGTTTTTTTTGGGGTTTTTTGGGTTTTTTTGTGTGCTTTTTTTGGGGGGATTTCGGTTTGTTTTTTTTTTTTGGGGGGGGGTTCTGGAGTGTGGGGTTTTTTTTGCGGTGTTTTTTTTGTAGCTTTTTTGGGGGGGGACCTGTTTTTTTTAAAGTGTGTGGGGTTTTCCGGGTTGGTTTTTTTTTTTGGGTTTTTTTTTTTTGGGGGGGGTTGGGTGCTTTTTTGGGGAGATTTGTTTGGTTTTTTTTTTTGGGGGGGGGTTTGGGTGCTTTTTTTGGGGAGATTTGTTTGGTTTTTTTTTGGGGGGGGGGTTGGGTGCTTTTTTGGGGAGATTTGTTTGTTTTTTTTTTTTTTGGGGGGGGGGTGGGTTGTA
>NC_092448.1:3954157-3966630 GCF_036169615.1 Heliangelus exortis
TAACCCTAACCCTAACCCTAACCCTAACCCTAACCCTAACCCTAACCCTAACCCTAACCCTAACCCTAACCCTAACCCTAACCCTAACCCTAACCCTAACCCTAACCCTAACCCTAACCCTAACCCTAACCCTAACCCTAACCCTAACCCTAACCCTAACCCTAACCCTAACCCTAACCCTAACCCTAACCCTAACCCTAACCCTAACCCTAACCCTAACCCTAACCCTAACCCTAACCCTAACCCTAACCCTAACCCTAACCCTAACCCTAACCCTAACCCTAACCCTAACCCTAACCCTAACCCTAACCCTAACCCTAACCCTAACCCTAACCCTAACCCTAACCCTAACCCTAACCCTAACCCTAACCCTAACCCTAACCCTAACCCTAACCCTAACCCTAACCCTAACCCTAACCCTAACCCTAACCCTAACCCTAACCCTAACCCTAACCCTAACCCTAACCCTAACCCTAACCCTAACCCTAACCCTAACCCTAACCCTAACCCTAACCCTAACCCTAACCCTAACCCTAACCCTAACCCTAACCCTAACCCTAACCCTAACCCTAACCCTAACCCTAACCCTAACCCTAACCCTAACCCTAACCCTAACCCTAACCCTAACCCTAACCCTAACCCTAACCCTAACCCTAACCCTAACCCTAACCCTAACCCTAACCCTAACCCTAACCCTAACCCTAACCCTAACCCTAACCCTAACCCTAACCCTAACCCTAACCCTAACCCTAACCCTAACCCTAACCCTAACCCTAACCCTAACCCTAACCCTAACCCTAACCCTAACCCTAACCCTAACCCTAACCCTAACCCTAACCCTAACCCTAACCCTAACCCTAACCCTAACCCTAACCCTAACCCTAACCCTAACCCTAACCCTAACCCTAACCCTAACCCTAACCCTAACCCTAACCCTAACCCTAACCCTAACCCTAACCCTAACCCTAACCCTAACCCTAACCCTAACCCTAACCCTAACCCTAACCCTAACCCTAACCCTAACCCTAACCCTAACCCTAACCCTAACCCTAACCCTAACCCTAACCCTAACCCTAACCCTAACCCTAACCCTAACCCTAACCCTAACCCTAACCCTAACCCTAACCCTAACCCTAACCCTAACCCTAACCCTAACCCTAACCCTAACCCTAACCCTAACCCTAACCCTAACCCTAACCCTAACCCTAACCCTAACCCTAACCCTAACCCTAACCCTAACCCTAACCCTAACCCTAACCCTAACCCTAACCCTAACCCTAACCCTAACCCTAACCCTAACCCTAACCCTAACCCTAACCCTAACCCTAACCCTAACCCTAACCCTAACCCTAACCCTAACCCTAACCCTAACCCTAACCCTAACCCTAACCCTAACCCTAACCCTAACCCTAACCCTAACCCTAACCCTAACCCTAACCCTAACCCTAACCCTAACCCTAACCCTAACCCTAACCCTAACCCTAACCCTAACCCTAACCCTAACCCTAACCCTAACCCTAACCCTAACCCTAACCCTAACCCTAACCCTAACCCTAACCCTAACCCTAACCCTAACCCTAACCCTAACCCTAACCCTAACCCTAACCCTAACCCTAACCCTAACCCTAACCCTAACCCTAACCCTAACCCTAACCCTAACCCTAACCCTAACCCTAACCCTAACCCTAACCCTAACCCTAACCCTAACCCTAACCCTAACCCTAACCCTAACCCTAACCCTAACCCTAACCCTAACCCTAACCCTAACCCTAACCCTAACCCTAACCCTAACCCTAACCCTAACCCTAACCCTAACCCTAACCCTAACCCTAACCCTAACCCTAACCCTAACCCTAACCCTAACCCTAACCCTAACCCTAACCCTAACCCTAACCCTAACCCTAACCCTAACCCTAACCCTAACCCTAACCCTAACCCTAACCCTAACCCTAACCCTAACCCTAACCCTAACCCTAACCCTAACCCTAACCCTAACCCTAACCCTAACCCTAACCCTAACCCTAACCCTAACCCTAACCCTAACCCTAACCCTAACCCTAACCCTAACCCTAACCCTAACCCTAACCCTAACCCTAACCCTAACCCTAACCCTAACCCTAACCCTAACCCTAACCCTAACCCTAACCCTAACCCTAACCCTAACCCTAACCCTAACCCTAACCCTAACCCTAACCCTAACCCTAACCCTAACCCTAACCCTAACCCTAACCCTAACCCTAACCCTAACCCTAACCCTAACCCTAACCCTAACCCTAACCCTAACCCTAACCCTAACCCTAACCCTAACCCTAACCCTAACCCTAACCCTAACCCTAACCCTAACCCTAACCCTAACCCTAACCCTAACCCTAACCCTAACCCTAACCCTAACCCTAACCCTAACCCTAACCCTAACCCTAACCCTAACCCTAACCCTAACCCTAACCCTAACCCTAACCCTAACCCTAACCCTAACCCTAACCCTAACCCTAACCCTAACCCTAACCCTAACCCTAACCCTAACCCTAACCCTAACCCTAACCCTAACCCTAACCCTAACCCTAACCCTAACCCTAACCCTAACCCTAACCCTAACCCTAACCCTAACCCTAACCCTAACCCTAACCCTAACCCTAACCCTAACCCTAACCCTAACCCTAACCCTAACCCTAACCCTAACCCTAACCCTAACCCTAACCCTAACCCTAACCCTAACCCTAACCCTAACCCTAACCCTAACCCTAACCCTAACCCTAACCCTAACCCTAACCCTAACCCTAACCCTAACCCTAACCCTAACCCTAACCCTAACCCTAACCCTAACCCTAACCCTAACCCTAACCCTAACCCTAACCCTAACCCTAACCCTAACCCTAACCCTAACCCTAACCCTAACCCTAACCCTAACCCTAACCCTAACCCTAACCCTAACCCTAACCCTAACCCTAACCCTAACCCTAACCCTAACCCTAACCCTAACCCTAACCCTAACCCTAACCCTAACCCTAACCCTAACCCTAACCCTAACCCTAACCCTAACCCTAACCCTAACCCTAACCCTAACCCTAACCCTAACCCTAACCCTAACCCTAACCCTAACCCTAACCCTAACCCTAACCCTAACCCTAACCCTAACCCTAACCCTAACCCTAACCCTAACCCTAACCCTAACCCTAACCCTAACCCTAACCCTAACCCTAACCCTAACCCTAACCCTAACCCTAACCCTAACCCTAACCCTAACCCTAACCCTAACCCTAACCCTAACCCTAACCCTAACCCTAACCCTAACCCTAACCCTAACCCTAACCCTAACCCTAACCCTAACCCTAACCCTAACCCTAACCCTAACCCTAACCCTAACCCTAACCCTAACCCTAACCCTAACCCTAACCCTAACCCTAACCCTAACCCTAACCCTAACCCTAACCCTAACCCTAACCCTAACCCTAACCCTAACCCTAACCCTAACCCTAACCCTAACCCTAACCCTAACCCTAACCCTAACCCTAACCCTAACCCTAACCCTAACCCTAACCCTAACCCTAACCCTAACCCTAACCCTAACCCTAACCCTAACCCTAACCCTAACCCTAACCCTAACCCTAACCCTAACCCTAACCCTAACCCTAACCCTAACCCTAACCCTAACCCTAACCCTAACCCTAACCCTAACCCTAACCCTAACCCTAACCCTAACCCTAACCCTAACCCTAACCCTAACCCTAACCCTAACCCTAACCCTAACCCTAACCCTAACCCTAACCCTAACCCTAACCCTAACCCTAACCCTAACCCTAACCCTAACCCTAACCCTAACCCTAACCCTAACCCTAACCCTAACCCTAACCCTAACCCTAACCCTAACCCTAACCCTAACCCTAACCCTAACCCTAACCCTAACCCTAACCCTAACCCTAACCCTAACCCTAACCCTAACCCTAACCCTAACCCTAACCCTAACCCTAACCCTAACCCTAACCCTAACCCTAACCCTAACCCTAACCCTAACCCTAACCCTAACCCTAACCCTAACCCTAACCCTAACCCTAACCCTAACCCTAACCCTAACCCTAACCCTAACCCTAACCCTAACCCTAACCCTAACCCTAACCCTAACCCTAACCCTAACCCTAACCCTAACCCTAACCTCCTAACCCTAACCCTAACCCTAACCCTAACCCTAACCCTAACCCTAACCCTAACCCTAACCCTAACCCTAACCCTAACCCTAACCCTAACCCTAACCCTAACCCTAACCCTAACCCTAACCCTAACCCTAACCCTAACCCTAACCCTAACCCTAACCCTAACCCTAACCCTAACCCTAACCCTAACCCTAACCCTAACCCTAACCCTAACCCTAACCCTAACCCTAACCCTAACCCTAACCCTAACCCTAACCCTAACCCTAACCCTAACCCTAACCCTAACCCTAACCCTAACCCTAACCCTAACCCTAACCCTAACCCTAACCCTAACCCTAACCCTAACCCTAACCCTAACCCTAACCCTAACCCTAACCCTAACCCTAACCCTAACCCTAACCCTAACCCTAACCCTAACCCTAACCCTAACCCTAACCCTAACCCTAACCCTAACCCTAACCCTAACCCTAACCCTAACCCTAACCCTAACCCTAACCCTAACCCTAACCCTAACCCTAACCCTAACCCTAACCCTAACCCTAACCCTAACCCTAACCCTAACCCTAACCCTAACCCTAACCCTAACCCTAACCCTAACCCTAACCCTAACCCTAACCCTAACCCTAACCCTAACCCTAACCCTAACCCTAACCCTAACCCTAACCCTAACCCTAACCCTAACCCTAACCCTAACCCTAACCCTAACCCTAACCCTAACCCTAACCCTAACCCTAACCCTAACCCTAACCCTAACCCTAACCCTAACCCTAACCCTAACCCTAACCCTAACCCTAACCCTAACCCTAACCCTAACCCTAACCCTAACCCTAACCCTAACCCTAACCCTAACCCTAACCCTAACCCTAACCCTAACCCTAACCCTAACCCTAACCCTAACCCTAACCCTAACCCTAACCCTAACCCTAACCCTAACCCTAACCCTAACCCTAACCCTAACCCTAACCCTAACCCTAACCCTAACCCTAACCCTAACCCTAACCCTAACCCTAACCCTAACCCTAACCCTAACCCTAACCCTAACCCTAACCCTAACCCTAACCCTAACCCTAACCCTAACCCTAACCCTAACCCTAACCCTAACCCTAACCCTAACCCTAACCCTAACCCTAACCCTAACCCTAACCCTAACCCTAACCCTAACCCTAACCCTAACCCTAACCCTAACCCTAACCCTAACCCTAACCCTAACCCTAACCCTAACCCTAACCCTAACCCTAACCCTAACCCTAACCCTAACCCTAACCCTAACCCTAACCCTAACCCTAACCCTAACCCTAACCCTAACCCTAACCCTAACCCTAACCCTAACCCTAACCCTAACCCTAACCCTAACCCTAACCCTAACCCTAACCCTAACCCTAACCCTAACCCTAACCCTAACCCTAACCCTAACCCTAACCCTAACCCTAACCCTAACCCTAACCCTAACCCTAACCCTAACCCTAACCCTAACCCTAACCCTAACCCTAACCCTAACCCTAACCCTAACCCTAACCCTAACCCTAACCCTAACCCTAACCCTAACCCTAACCCTAACCCTAACCCTAACCCTAACCCTAACCCTAACCCTAACCCTAACCCTAACCCTAACCCTAACCCTAACCCTAACCCTAACCCTAACCCTAACCCTAACCCTAACCCTAACCCTAACCCTAACCCTAACCCTAACCCTAACCCTAACCCTAACCCTAACCCTAACCCTAACCCTAACCCTAACCTAACCCTAACCCTAACCCTAACCCTAACCCTAACCCTAACCCTAACCCTAACCCTAACCCTAACCCTAACCCTAACCCTAACCCTAACCCTAACCCTAACCCTAACCCTAACCCTAACCCTAACCCTAACCCTAACCCTAACCCTAACCCTAACCCTAACCCTAACCCTAACCCTAACCCTAACCCTAACCCTAACCCTAACCCTAACCCTAACCCTAACCCTAACCCTAACCCTAACCCTAACCCTAACCCTAACCCTAACCCTAACCCTAACCCTAACCCTAACCCTAACCCTAACCCTAACCCTAACCCTAACCCTAACCCTAACCCTAACCCTAACCCTAACCCTAACCCTAACCCTAACCCTAACCCTAACCCTAACCCTAACCCTAACCCTAACCCTAACCCTAACCCTAACCCTAACCCTAACCCTAACCCTAACCCTAACCCTAACCCTAACCCTAACCCTAACCCTAACCCTAACCCTAACCCTAACCCTAACCCTAACCCTAACCCTAACCCTAACCCTAACCCTAACCCTAACCCTAACCCTAACCCTAACCCTAACCCTAACCCTAACCCTAACCCTAACCCTAACCCTAACCCTAACCCTAACCCTAACCCTAACCCTAACCCTAACCCTAACCCTAACCCTAACCCTAACCCTAACCCTAACCCTAACCCTAACCCTAACCCTAACCCTAACCCTAACCCTAACCCTAACCCTAACCCTAACCCTAACCCTAACCCTAACCCTAACCCTAACCCTAACCCTAACCCTAACCCTAACCCTAACCCTAACCCTAACCCTAACCCTAACCCTAACCCTAACCCTAACCCTAACCCTAACCCTAACCCTAACCCTAACCCTAACCCTAACCCTAACCCTAACCCTAACCCTAACCCTAACCCTAACCCTAACCCTAACCCTAACCCTAACCCTAACCCTAACCCTAACCCTAACCCTAACCCTAACCAACCCTAACCCTAACCCTAACCCTAACCCTAACCCTAACCCTAACCCTAACCCTAACCCTAACCCTAACCCTAACCCTAACCCTAACCCTAACCCTAACCCTAACCCTAACCCTAACCCTAACCCTAACCCTAACCCTAACCCTAACCCTAACCCTAACCCTAACCCTAACCCTAACCCTAACCCTAACCCTAACCCTAACCCTAACCCTAACCCTAACCCTAACCCTAACCCTAACCCTAACCCTAACCCTAACCCTAACCCTAACCCTAACCCTAACCCTAACCCTAACCCTAACCCTAACCCTAACCCTAACCCTAACCCTAACCCTAACCCTAACCCTAACCCTAACCCTAACCCTAACCCTAACCCTAACCCTAACCCTAACCCTAACCCTAACCCTAACCCTAACCCTAACCCTAACCCTAACCCTAACCCTAACCCTAACCCTAACCCTAACCCTAACCCTAACCCTAACCCTAACCCTAACCCTAACCCTAACCCTAACCCTAACCCTAACCCTAACCCTAACCCTAACCCTAACCCTAACCCTAACCCTAACCCTAACCCTAACCCTAACCCTAACCCTAACCCTAACCCTAACCCTAACCCTAACCCTAACCCTAACCCTAACCCTAACCCTAACCCTAACCCTAACCCTAACCCTAACCCTAACCCTAACCCTAACCCTAACCCTAACCCTAACCCTAACCCTAACCCTAACCCTAACCCTAACCCTAACCTAACCCTAACCCTAACCCTAACCCTAACCCTAACCCTAACCCTAACCCTAACCCTAACCCTAACCCTAACCCTAACCCTAACCCTAACCCTAACCCTAACCCTAACCCTAACCCTAACCCTAACCCTAACCCTAACCCTAACCCTAACCCTAACCCTAACCCTAACCCTAACCCTAACCCTAACCCTAACCCTAACCCTAACCCTAACCCTAACCCTAACCCTAACCCTAACCCTAACCCTAACCCTAACCCTAACCCTAACCCTAACCCTAACCCTAACCCTAACCCTAACCCTAACCCTAACCCTAACCCTAACCCTAACCCTAACCCTAACCCTAACCCTAACCCTAACCCTAACCCTAACCCTAACCCTAACCCTAACCCTAACCCTAACCCTAACCCTAACCCTAACCCTAACCCTAACCCTAACCCTAACCCTAACCCTAACCCTAACCCTAACCCTAACCCTAACCCTAACCCTAACCCTAACCCTAACCCTAACCCTAACCCTAACCCTAACCCTAACCCTAACCCTAACCCTAACCCTAACCCTAACCCTAACCCTAACCCTAACCCTAACCCTAACCCTAACCCTAACCCTAACCCTAACCCTAACCCTAACCCTAACCCTAACCCTAACCCTAACCCTAACCCTAACCCTAACCCTAACCCTAACCCTAACCCTAACCCTAACCCTAACCCTAACCCTAACCCTAACCCTAACCCTAACCCTAACCCTAACCCTAACCTAACCCTAACCCTAACCCTAACCCTAACCCTAACCTAACCCTAACCCTAACCCTAACCCTAACCCTAACCCTAACCCTAACCCTAACCCTAACCCTAACCCTAACCCTAACCCTAACCTAACCCTAACCCTAACCCTAACCCTAACCCTAACCCTAACCCTAACCCTAACCCTAACCCTAACCCTAACCCTAACCCTAACCCTAACCTAACCCTAACCTAACCCTAACCCTAACCCTAACCCTAACCCTAACCCTAACCCTAACCCTAACCCTAACCCTAACCCTAACCCTAACCCTAACCCTAACCCTAACCCTAACCCTAACCTAACCCTAACCCTAACCCTAACCCTAACCCTAACCCTAACCCTAACCCTAACCCTAACCCTAACCCTAACCCTAACCCTAACCCTAACCCTAACCCTAACCCTAACCCTAACCCTAACCCTAACCCTAACCCTAACCCTAACCCTAACCCTAACCCTAACCCTAACCCTAACCCTAACCCTAACCCTAACCCTAACCCTAACCTACCCTACCCTAACCCTAACCCTAACCCTAACCCTAACCCTAACCCTAACCCTAACCCTAACCCTAACCTAACCCTAACCCTAACCCTAACCCTAACCCTAACCCTAACCCTAACCCTAACCCTAACCCTAACCCTAACCCTAACCCTAACCCTAACCTAACCCTAACCCTAACCCTAACCCTAACCCTAACCTAACCCTAACCCTAACCCTAACCCTAACCCTAACCCTAACCCTAACCCTAACCCTAACCCTAACCCTAACCCTAACCCTAACCCTAACCCTAACCCTAACCCTAACCCTAACCCTAACCCTAACCCTAACCCTAACCCTAACCCTAACCCTAACCCTAACCCTAACCCTAACCCTAACCCTAACCCTAACCCTAACCCTAACCCTAACCCTAACCCTAACCCTAACCCTAACCCTAACCCTAACCCTAACCCTAACCCTAACCCTAACCCTAACCCTAACCCTAACCCTAACCCTAACCCTAACCCTAACCCTAACCCTAACCCTAACCCTAACCCTAACCCTAACCCTAACCCTAACCCTAACCCTAACCCTAACCCTAACCCTAACCCTAACCCTAACCCTAACCCTAACCCTAACCCTAACCCTAACCCTAACCCTAACCCTAACCCTAACCCTAACCCTAACCCTAACCCTAACCCTAACCCTAACCCTAACCCTAACCCTAACCCTAACCCTAACCCTAACCCTAACCCTAACCCTAACCCTAACCCTAACCCTAACCTAACCCTAACCCTAACCCTAACCCTAACCCTAACCCTAACCCTAACCTAACCCTAACCCTAACCCTAACCCTAACCCTAACCCTAACCCTAACCCTAACCCTAACCCTAACCCTAACCCTAACCCTAACCCTAACCCTAACCCTAACCCTAACCCTAACCCTAACCCTAACCCTAACCCTAACCCTAACCCTAACCCTAACCCTAACCCTAACCCTAACCCTAACCCTAACCCTAACCCTAACCCTAACCCTAACCCTAACCCTAACCCTAACCCTAACCCTAACCCTAACCCTAACCCTAACCCTAACCCTAACCCTAACCCTAACCCTAACCCTAACCCTAACCCTAACCCTAACCCTAACCCTAACCCTAACCCTAACCCTAACCCTAACCCTAACCCTAACCCTAACCCTAACCCTAACCCTAACCCTAACCCTAACCCTAACCCTAACCCTAACCCTAACCCTAACCCTAACCCTAACCCTAACCCTAACCCTAACCTAACCCTAACCCTAACCCTAACCCTAACCCTAACCCTAACCCTAACCCTAACCTAACCTAACCCTAACCCTAACCCTAACCCTAACCCTAACCCTAACCCTAACCCTAACCCTAACCCTAACCCTAAACCCTAACCCTAACCCTAACCCTAACCCTAACCCTACCCTAACCCTAACCCTAACCCTAACCCTAACCCTAACCCTAACCTAACCCTAACCCTAACCCTAACCCTAACCCTAACCCTAACCCTAACCCTAACCCAACCTAACCCTAACCCTAACCCTAACCCTAACCCTAACCCTAACCCTAACCCTAACCCTAACCCTAACCCTAACCCTAACCCTAACCCTAACCCTAACCCTAACCCTAACCCTAACCCTAACCCTAACCTAACCCTAACCCTAACCTAACCCTAACCCTAACCCTAACCCTAACCCTAACCCTAACCCTAACCCTAACCCTAACCCTAACCTAACCCTAACCCTAACCTACCTAACCCTAACCCTAACCCTAACCCTAACCCTAACCTAACCCTAACCCTAACCCTAACCCTAACCCTAACCCTAACCCTAACCCTAACCTAACCCTAACCCTAACCCTAACCCTAACCCTAACCCTAACCCTAACCCTAACCCTAACCCTAACCCTAACCTAACCCTAACCCTAACCCTAACCCTAACCCTAACCCTAACCCTAACCCTAACCCTAACCCTAACCCTAACCCTAACCCTAACCCTAACCCTAACCCTAACCCTAACCCTAACCCTAACCCTAACCCTAACCCTAACCCTAACCCTAACCCTAACCCTAACCCTAACCCTAACCCTAACCCTAACCCTAACCCTAACCCTAACCCTAACCCTAACCCTAACCCTAACCCTAACCTAACCCTAACCCTAACCCTAACCCTAACCCTAACCCTAACCCTAACCCTAACCCTAACCCTAACCCTAACCCTAACCCTAACCCTAACCCTAACCCTAACCCTAACCCTAACCCTAACCCTAACCCTAACCTAACCCTAACCCTAACCCTAACCCTAACCCTAACCCTAACCCTAACCCTAACCCTAACCCTAACCCTAACCCTAACCCTAACCCTAACCCTAACCCTAACCCTAACCCTAACCCTAACCCTAACCCTAACCCTAACCCTAACCCTAACCCTAACCCTAACCCTAACCCTAACCCTAACCCTAACCCTAACCCTAACCCTAACCCTAACCCTAACCCTAACCCTAACCCTAACCCTAACCCTAACCCTAACCCTAACCCTAACCCTAACCCTAACCCTAACCCTAACCCTACCCTAACCCTAACCCTAACCCTAACCCTAACCTAACCCTAACCCTAACCCTAACCCTAACCCTAACCCTAACCCTAACCCTAACCCTAACCCTAACCCTAACCCTAACCCTAACCCTAACCCTAACCCTAACCCTAACCCTAACCCTAACCCTAACCCTAACCCTAACCCTAACCCTAACCCTAACCCTAACCCTAACCCTAACCTAACCCTAACCTAACCTAACCCTAACCCTAACCCTAACCCTAACCCTAACCCTAACCCTAACCTAACCCTAACCCTAACCCTAACCCTAACCCTAACCCTAACCCCTAACCCTAACCCTAACCCTAACCCTAACCCTAACCCTAACCCTAACCCTAACCCTAACCCTAACCCTAACCCTAACCCTAACCCTAACCCTAACCCTAACCCTAACCCTAACCCTAACCCTAACCCTAACCCTAACCCTAACCCTAACCCTAACCCTAACCCTAACCCTAACCCTAACCCTAACCCTAACCCTAACCCTAACCCTAACCCTAACCCCTAACCCTAACCCTAACCCTAACCCTAACCCTAACCCCTAACCCTAACCCTAACCCTAACCCTAACCCTAACCCTAACCCTAACCCTAACCCTAACCCTAACCCTAACCCTAACCCTAACCCTAACCCTAACCCTAACCCTAATGGCAGGGGGTGGGGTTGGGGGTGTGGCCGGGGGCGGGGTAGGGGGCGGGGTTACGGTTGGGGGCGTGGCAGGGGGTGGGGTTAGGGTTGGGGGTGTGGCCGGGGGTGGGGTTAAGGGCGTGGCCGGGGGTGGGGTTAGGGTTGGGGGTGTGGCTGGGGGCGGGGTTAGGGGCGTGGCAGGGGGTGGGGTTAGGGGCGTGGCAGGGGGTGGGGTTGGGGGTGTGGCAGGGGGCGGGGTTAGGGGCGTGGTTACGGTTGGGGGCGTGGCCGGGGGTGGGGTTAGGGTTGGGGGTGTGGCTGGGGGCGGGGTTAGGGGCGTGGCAGGGGATGGGTTAGGGTTGGGGTGTGGCCGGGAG
>NC_092448.1:3966730-4067099 GCF_036169615.1 Heliangelus exortis
GTTCCAAACATTTTCAGCCGGGAGGAAACCTCCAAACCTCCAGGATGGGGGCCCTGCAACCCCCTCTCCCAGGAATGGGGGGGGGAGAGGGGGCTTGGAGGAGTTTTTGGGATTTGGAAGAGGTTTTTTTTTTTTGGGGGGGAAAGAACCAAAGTCCTAAAAATCCAACCCTGGAAACCCCATCCCTGGGGAAGCTGCAGCTCTGGAGCCACATCCCAAGGTTCTGGGGGGACCTGGATCCATGGAATTCCCAACCCCCCAGGACCTTGGGTTCAGGGAGGATGGACATGGGGGTGACCCCCAGGTTTTTTTTTGGGGGGGGGCACCAACTGAACCCCATCCAGGTCTGGAATTCTGGGGCTGAATCCAAGGGACAGGGAGGAAAATCCATGGGGAGAGGAGGAGAAACCCCCAAAGCCTTGGGGAAAAACCCGGGGGGGTCCCTGGGGGGGGGGACAGAGGGGGTTGGAGCCCTTTGGGGTGGTTTGGGATTGGGGGGGGGGGGGTTTAGGAGCCAAACCTCCCCCTGGGGGGGACTTTTTTGGGTCCCTCGTGGGCTGGGAGGAGGATTTTGTGAGCAGAGATTTTCCAACAAGATTTTTTTTTCCTTTTTTTTCCAAGTTTGGTCTCGTTTCTTCGCCTCCACCTCAGCCCTGGGCGTTGGGGACACTCCAGCCCAGTGGCCCCAGTGGGCCCCAGTGGCCCCAGTATCCTCAGTGGCCCCAGTGGCCCCAGTGGCCCAGTGGCCCCAGTATCCCCAGTGGCCCCAGTGGCCCCAGTGGCCCCAGTGTCCACCAGTGGCCCCAGCATCCCCAGCGTCCCCAGCGTCCCCAGTGGCCCCAGTGGCCCCAGTGTCACCAGTGTCCCCAGCGTCACCAGTGTCCCCAGCGTCACCAGTGTCCCCAGTATCCCAGTGTCCCCAGTGTCCCCAGCATCCCCAGTGTCCCCAGTGTCCTCAGCGTCCCCAGCATCTCCAGTGTCCCCAGTGTCCTCAGCGTCCCCAGTGGCCCCAGCGTCCCCAGTGGCCCCAGTGGCCCCAGTATCCCCAGTGTCACCAGTGGCCCCAGCGTCCCCAGTGTCCCCAGTGCCCCAGCATCACCAGTGTCACCAGCATCCCCAGTGGCCCCAGCGTCCCCAGTGTCCCCAGCATTACCAGTGTCCCCAGTGTCCCCAGTGTCCCCAGCATCCCCAGCATCCCCAGTGTCCCAGCGTCCCCAGCGTCCCCAGCATCCCCAGTGTCCCCAGTGTCCCCAGCGTCCCCCAAGCGCCCCCAGCGTCCCCAGCATCCCCAGTGTCCCCAGTGTCCCTGCTCCAGCCTTGTCCCCTTCTCCCAGTGTTGTCACCACCACCCCCAATCCCAGTTGCCCAGCTCCCCCCAGTTTGGTCCCTGTGCTGGTGGCCTCCCTGGTGGGCCTCCCTGGTGGCCTCACTGTGTCACCCACGGCCACGTCACAGCCCCGTGCTGGGGTGCTGAGCCCTGGGCTGACTCAGTCCCCTCTTGGTGGCCAAGGGGGGGTGACACGGTGCCATGGGGCTGGGGGACACACACACACACACGTCCCCAACCCCAGGGGCCACTGTCACCCATCAGGTGCCACCCTTGGGTGGGTTCCTCACTGAGCTCCCCCCCCCCAGGGCCACCGTCCCGGCACCCAGGGTGACAACAGTGATGTCCCCAGGGTGACCCTTCTTGGGACAAGGGGACTGATGCCACCACAGGGACCTTCCAGAGGGTGACCAAGGTTTTCTGTCCCGTGAGGAGGTGACAGCAGTCACAGAAAGCACCGTCTGGCCCCGGGGTTGGGGACACAGGGTGGTGGCAGTCAGGGGGGGTTGGGGACATCAGGGGCTCCCGAGCAGCCACGGGATTGCGGTGGCTTTGGGACAAGGGTGATGTCCCCAAGGTAGGAGAATGTCACCAGAGCAGGAGATGTCCCCAGGGTAGGAGGTGTCCCTAAAGAAGGAGATGTCCCTAAGGAAGATGTCCCCAAGGCAGGAGATGTCCCTAAATCAGGAGATGTCCCTAAGGAAGATGTCCCCAGGGCAGGAGATGTCCCTAAGGAAGATGTCCCCAAGGCAGATGTCCCTAAATCAGGAGATGTCCCTAAGGAAGATGTCCCCAGGGCAGGAGATGTCCCCAGGGCAGGAGGTGTCCCTAAATCAGGAGATGTCCCTAAGGAAGATGTCCCCAAGGCAGGAGATGTCCCTAAGGAAGATGTCCCCAAGGCAGATGTCCCTAAATCAGGAGATGTCCCTAAGGAAGATGTCCCCAAGGCAAGAGATGTCCCTAAATCAGGAGATGTCCCCAAAGCAGGAGATGTCCCTAAATCAGGAGATGTCCCTAAGGAAGATGTCCCCAAGGCAGGAAATGTCCCCAGGGCAGGAGGTGTCCCTAGGACAGGAGATGTCCCTAAATCAGGAGATGTCCCCAAGGAAGATGTCCCCAAGCCAGGAGGTGTCCCCAAGACAGGACATGTCCCTAAATCAGGACATGTCCCTAAACCAGGAGATGTCCCCAGGGCAGCCCCTGTCCCTGCTGTCCCTCCTGTCCCCGCTGTCCCCGTTGTCCCCAGCCCTGACTCAGCGCTTGTCCCCGCAGCATCACGCGCAGACTCCGCGTCCCCCCCCGTGTCCCCCCCCTCTCCCTCTCCCCTTCCTCCTCCTCCTCCTCCCGTCTCCTCCTCCCTCCTCCCCCCCGGTCCCGACCCAAAACTCCGCCAACATTTCCACCCGCGTTCCGCTTCCTCCCGCGGACATAAAAGCGGCTCCCGCGCCCCCCGCCCGCCCTGAGCCCCCCCTGAGCCCCCCCCCTGCACCGTGCCCGGGTAAGGGGGGGGACACGGGACCCCCCGGGAGGGGGGGGTGGGGCTGGGGGGTGTCCCAGGGAATCGGAACCCGGCGGGAATGGGGCGGGGGGGGATCCCGGCTGGGAGAGGTGGGAAAAGGGGAAACTGAGGCACGGGGGGAATTTGGGGGGGGGGTGGGGAGGGAAGGATGGGGTTGGGGTGGGAAGGATCCCGGTTGGGAGAGGGGAAACTGAGGAATGGGGGGGGGAATCCTGTCTGGGAGAGGGGAAACTGAGGCACGGTGGGAATGGGGGGGGAAGGATCCTGGTTGGGAGAGGGGAAACTGAGGAATGGGGGGGGGGATCCCGGCTGGGAGAGGGGAAACTGAGGCACGGTGGGAATTTGGGGGGGGGGGGAGGAGGAAAGGATGGGGTTGGGGTTGGGGTGGGAAGGATCCCGGTTGGGAGAGGGGAAACTGAGGCACGGTGGGAATGGGGGGGAAGGATCCTGGTTGGGAGAGGGGAAACTGAGGAATAGGGGGGGGGGGGAATCCTGTCTGGGAGAGGGGAAACTGAGGCACGGTGGGAATTTGGGGGGGGGGGGGGAGGGAACGATGGGGTTGGGGTGGGAAGGATCCGGCTGGGAGAGGGGAAACTGAGGCACGGTGGGAATGGGGGGGAAGGATCCTGGTTGGGAGAGGGGAAACTGAGGAATGGGGGGGGGGATCCCGGCTGGGAGAGGGGAAACTGAGGCACGGTGGGAATTTCGGAGGGGGGAGGAAAGGATGGGGTTGGGGTTGGGGTGGAAGGATCCCGGTTGGGAAAGGGGAAACTGAGGCACGGTGGGAATGGGGGGGGAAGGATCCTGGTTTGGGAGAGAGGAAACTGAGGAATGGGGGGGGGGGGGGAATCCTGTCTGGGAGAGGGGAAACTGAGGCACGGTGGGAATTTCGGGGGGGGAGAGGGAAGGATGGGGTTGGGGTTGGGGTGGGAAGGATCCCGGTTGGGAGAGGGGAAACTGAGGCACGGTGGGAATGGGGGGGGAAGGATCCTGGTTGGGAGAGGGGAAACTGAGGAATGGGGGGGGGGGTCCCGTCTGGGAACGGGGAAACTGAGGCACGGTGGGAATTTGTGGGGGGGGGGAGGGAAGGATGGGGTTGGGGTTGGGGTGGGAAGGATCCCGGTTGGGGAGAGGGGAAACTGAGGCACGGTGGGAATTTGGGGGGGGGAGGAAAGGATGGGGTTGGGGTTGGGGTGGGAAGGATCCCGGTTGGGGAGAGGGGAAACTGAGGCACGGTGGGAATTTGGGGGGGGGAAGGGAAGGATGGGGTTGGGGTGGGAAGGATCCTGGCTGGGAGAGGGGAAACTGAGGCACGGTGGGAATTTCGGGGGGGGGGAGGAAGAAAGGATGGGTTGGGGTCGGGGTGGGAAGGATCCCGGTTGGGAGAGGGGAAACTGAGGAATGGGGGGGGGGGGGGTCCCGTCTGGGAACGGGGAAACTGAGGCACGGTGGGAATTTGTGGGGGGGGAGAAAGATTCTGTTTGGGAGAGGGGAAACTGAGGCACGGTGGGAATTTGGGGGGGGGGGAGGGAAGGATGGGGTTGGGGTTGGGGTTGGGGTTGGGGTGGGAAGGATCCCGGTTGGGAGAGGGGGAAACTGAGGCACGTTGGGAATGGGGGGGGGGGCAGGATCCCGGTTGCTCCTGTCCCCTGCCCCAGGATGTGGGTGCCCACCCTGCTCGCCCTCCTGGTGGTCCCCGTGGGGGCCCAACCCCACCCCCAGCCCGAGCTGGACGCCCAGTGGGACCTCTGGAAGCAAAGCCACGGGAAGCAGTACCCAGGGCAGGTGGGGACCGTGGGGACACCGGGGTGACCCAAGGGACTGGTGCTGGCCCTGGGGACTCAGGGTGTGTCCCTGTCCGTCCCCCCCCCCCGGTGCAGGAGGACGAGAGGGTGAGGAGGATGATTTGGGAGAAGAACCTGAAATTCATCAACAACCACAACCTGGAGCACGCCCGGGGCCTCCACACCTTCCAGGTGGCCATGAACCACCTGGGGGACATGGTGAGTGGCACCTGGGGACATGGGGAGTGGCACCTGGGGGACATGGGGAGTGGCATCTGGGCACATGGGGAGTGGCACCTGGGGGACATGGGGAGTGGCACCTGGGACATGGGGAGTGGCATCTGGGGGACACGGTGAGTGAGACCTGTGGGGAGGACATGGGGAGTGGCACCTGGGGACATGGGGAGTGTCACCTGGGGGAGGACATGGTGACTGGGACATGGAGAGTGGCATCTGGGGGGGGACATGGTGAGTGGCACCTGGGGACATGGTGAGTGAGACCTGTGGGGGGACATGGTGAGTGTCACCTGGGGGGGACATAGAGAGTGGCATCTTGGGGGGACATGGTGTCACCTGAGGACATGGTGTCACCTGGGGACACGGTGAGTGGCACCAGGGGGGGGACATTAAAGGAGGGGCTGAAAGGACACTGAGCCCCTGGGGTGCTGCTCCCCCCCCAGACCAGCGAGGAGGTGGTGAGGACCATGACGGGGCTGAGGGTCCCCCCCGGCCACCGGCGCCCCAACGGGACCCTCTTTGTCCCCAACTGGGCTGAGAGAGTCCCGGCAGCCGTGGACTGGAGGAAGAAGGGATACGTGACCCCTGTCAAGAACCAGGTGAGGGGGGGCCAGGGGTCGGTGTCCCCTCGGTGTCCCCCGCGGTGTCCCCTCGCTGTCACCCCCCGGTGTCCCCTTTAGGGCCAGTGTGGCTCCTGCTGGGCTTTCAGCTCCGTGGGTGCCCTGGAGGGGCAGCTGAAGAAGAAGACGGGGCAGCTCCTGTCCCTCAGCCCCCAGAACCTCGTGGATTGCGTGGCCACCAACGAGGGCTGCGGGGGGGGGGTTCATGACCAACGCCTTCGCCTACGTCCACCAGAACCGCGGCATCGACTCCGAGGACTCCTATCCCTACATCGGGCAGGTCCGGGCTGGGAGCCCTCATTAACACCCTCATTAACGCCCTCATTAACGCCCTCATCATCCCCCTCGTCGTCATCATCATCCTCATTATCACCCTCATTATCATCCCCCTCATCATCTTCATCATCCCCCTCATCCCCCTCATCATCCCCCTCATCATCCCCCTCCTCCTCCTCCATCCCCTCCTCCTCCTCCTCATCATCATCACCGTGACCCTCATCATCATCTTCATCATCCCCCTCATCATCATCATCACCATGACCTTCATCATCCCCCTCATCATCCCCCTCCTCCTCCTCCTCCTCCTCCTCACCATCATCACCATGACCCTCATCATCCCCCTCATCATCATCATCTTCATCCTCATTATCACCCTCATTATCATCCCCCTCATCATCACCCTCCTCCTCCTCCTCCACCCCCTCCTCCTCCTCCTCCTCCTCCTCCTCCTCATCATCATCATCATCATCACCGTGACCCTCCTCATCATCACCCTGACCCTCATTATCCCCCTCATCATCCCCCTCATCATCACCCCCCTCCTCCTCCTCCGCCCCCTCCTCCTCCTCCTCCTCATCATCATCACCTGACCCTCATCATCCCCCTCATTATCCCCCTCATTATCTCCCCCATTATCCCCCCCATCACCCCCCCCATCACCTCCCACCCCCCCCCTTAGGACGAGCGCTGCATGTACAAGCCCAGCGGCAAGGCAGCCAAGTGCCGTGGCTACCGAGAGATCCCCCCGGGCAACGAGAAAGCTCTGAAGAGGGCGGTGGCCAGGATCGGGCCCGTCTCGGTGGGCATCGACGCCAGTTTGCCCTCCTTCCAGTTCTACAGCCGGGGTGAGGGGAGAAGGGAGAGGGGAGAGGGGAGAGGGGAGAGGGAGGGAGAAAGGTTCCTCAGGGGAAACTGAGGCACGGGTGACTGAACGGACCCTCCCCTCCCCCCAGGGGTTTATTACGACCAGAGCTGCAACGCCGAGAACATCAACCACGCGGTGCTGGCCGTGGGCTACGGCTCCCAGAGGGGCACCAAGCACTGGATCATCAAGAACAGGTGAGGGGGGCTCCAGGGATCCACCGGGGGCTCCAGGGATCCACCAGGGGATTGAGGGATCCACCATGGGATCCAGGGATCCACCAGGGGATTCAGGGATGCTCCAGGGGATTCAGGGATGCTCCAGGGAATCCACCAGGGCTCCCGGGCTCCAGCAGGGGATTCAGGGATCCAGCAGGGGATTGAGGGATCCACCATGGGATCCAGGGATCCACCAGGGCTCCAGGGATCCACCAGGGGATCCAGGGATCCAGAAAGGGATTCAGGGATGCTCCAGGGGGCTCAGGGATCCACCATGGGATTCAAGGATCCAGCAGGGGCTCCAGGGATGCTCCAGGGGATCCAGCAGGGGCTCCAGGGATCCAGCAGGGGATCCAGGGATCCAGAAAGGGCTCCAGGGATCCACCAGGGCTCCAGGGATCCAGCAGGGGCTCCAGGGATCCAGCAAGGGATTCAGGGATGCTCCAGGGGATTCAGGGATCCAGCAGGGGCTCCAGGGATCCAGCATGGGTCCAGAGGATCCACCAGGGGCTCCAGGGATCCACCAGGGGTCCAGAGGATCCACCAGGGGCTCCAGGGATCCACCAGGACTCCAGGGATCCAGCAGGGCTCCAGGGATCCAGAAAAGGCTCCAGGGATCCAGCGGGGGATCCAGCAGGGGCTCCAGGGATCCAGCAGGGGATTCAGGGATCCACCAGGGGACTCAGGGCTCCACCAGGGGACTCAGGGATCCACCAGGGGCTCCAGGGATCCACCAGGGGATTCAGGGATCCAGAAAGGGCTCCAGGGATCCACCAGGGGTCCAGAGGATCCACCAGGGGCTCCAGGGATGCTCCAGGGGATCCACCAGGGCTCCAGGGCTCCAGCAAGGGATTCAGGGATCCAGCAGAGGATTCAGGGATCCAGCAGGGGCTCCAGGGATGCTCCAGGGGATCCAGGGATGCTCCAGGGGATCCACCAGGGGCTCCAGGGATCCACCAGGGGATTCAGGAATGCTTCAGGGGATCCACCAGGGGCTCCAGGGATCCACCAGGGGTCCAGAGGATCCACCAGGGGCTCCAGGGATGCTCCAGGGGATCCACCGGGGCTCCAGGGATCCAGCAGGGGATTCAGGGATCCACTGTGGGTCCAGGGGATCCACCAAGGGTTCCAGGGGGTTCACCCTGAGTTCCAGGGATCCAGGGGATCCACCATGGGATCCATCATGGGTCCAGGGGATCCACTGTGGGTTCCAGGGATGCCCCAGGGGATCCACCAAGGGTTCCAGGGGATTCACCTTGAATTCCAGGGATCCACCAGGGGATCCAGGGGATCCACCAAAGGTCCAGGGACCCATCTAGGGCTCCAGGGGCTCTTCCATGGACTCCAGGAGATCCACCAGGGGATCCACCAAGGGTTCCAGGGATCCCCCAAGGGTTCCAGGGATCTACCAAGGGTTCCAGGGGATCCACCAGGGGATCCCCCAAGGGTTCCAGGGATCCACCAGGGGATCCACCAAGGGTTCCATGGGATCTACCAAGGGTTCCAGGGGATCCACCAAGGGCTCCAGGGATCCACCAAGGGCTCCAGGGGATCCACCAGGGGTTCCAGGGGATCCACCAGGGAATCCACCAAGGGTTCCATGGGATCCACTAAGGGTTCCAGGGGATCCACCAGGGGATCCACCAAGGGTTCCAGGGATCCCCCAAGGGTTCCACGGGATCCACCAGGGGATCCACCAAGGGTTCCAGGGGATCCACCAAGGGTTCCAGGGATCCACCAAGGGCTCCAGGGAATCCACCAAGGGTTCCATGGGATCCACTAAGGGTTCCAGGGATCCACCAGGGGATCCACCAAGGGTTCCAGGGATCCCCCAAGGGTTCCAGGGGATCCACCAGGGGATCCCCCAAGGGTTCCAGGGGATCCCCCAAGGGTTCCAGGGATCCCCCAAGGGTTCCAGGGGATCCCCCAAGGGTTCCAGGGACCCACCAAGGGTACCAGGGGATCCACCAGGGGATCCCCCAAGGGTTCCAGGGGATCCCCCAAGGGTTCCAGGGATCTACCAAGGGTTCCAGGGGATCCACCAGGGGATCTACCAAGGGTTCCAGGGATCCACCAAGGGTTCCAGGGATCCACCAGAGGATCCACCAAGGGTTTCAGGGGATCCACCAAGGGTTTCAGGGGATCCACCAAGGGTTCCAGGGATCCACCAAGGGTTCCAGGGATCCACCAAGTGCTCCAGGGATCCACCAAGGGTTCCAGGGGATCCACCAGGGGATCCCCCAAGGGTTCCAGGGGATCCACCAAGCGTTCCAGGGATCCACCAGGGGTTCCAGGGGATCCACCAAGCGTTCCAGGGGATCCACCAGGGGATCCCCCAAGGGTTCCAGGGATCCCCCAAGGGTTCCAGGGATCTACCAGGGGTTCCAGGGGATCCACCAGGGGATACACCAAGGGTTCCATGGGATCTACCAAGGGTTCCAGGGATCTACCAAGGGTTCCAGGGATCCACCAAGGGTTCCAGGGGATCCCCCAAGCCTCTCCCAACGTCTCTGCCGTTTCCTCCCCACAGCTGGGGTGAGGAGTGGGGCTCCAAGGGCTACGTCCTCCTGGCACGGAACATGAACAACGCCTGCGGGGTGGCCAACCTGGCCAGCTTCCCCAAGATGTGAGAGAGGAGAAACCCCCCCTGGAACATCATCATCATCATCATCATCATCATCATCATCATCATCATCATCATCATCATCATCATCATCATCATCATCATCATCATCCCCAAAACCCCCACCCACCCTTCAGAGGACCCCCCGGGTCCCCCCCATCCACCCAACCCCTTCGCTTTCCCAATAAAGGCTCCTCCTGGGGCTGGGGGACTCTGGGGATGTTTCTGGTGGGCTCGGGGGGGTCCCTTCCACCCCCCCCCCCTTGCTCCTCTGATGGGCACTTGCAAAACGATGCCCCCCCCCCAAAAAAAACAAAAAAAGGGTTCAGATTTCTCCCCCCACCTCAGAGGGATCTCAGGGGGGGTCCTGGGAGCTGAATCCCCCCTGGGTTGCCAGGGGGGGGTGGGGAAAGGTCCATCCCCCCCCTCACGGGGTCACCCCCCCCGTTTTGGCCCTGTTTGTCCCCATTTTGGGGAAGTTGTCCAAGGGTTGGTGGTTCCCTCTCCTTCCATCACCTCCTGGGGGGGGGTGAATCACCACATCCTCGTCACCAGCTCCAGGGGTGGGGACAAACTGGGACAAACTGGGACAAACTGGGACACCAAAACCTCCAGGGGATCTCAAGAAGGTTCCAGACACTCCTTGGGTGTCTCTTAGGGGTGGAGGGGACCTTGATGGACCCAGGGATCGTTTCGGTTGGACAAAAAGTTGGTGGAGCACCCAAAAACTCATCCCTACCCCTGGGCTGGGATCTCCCTCCTGGCTCTGGCTCCTTCCAGCATGGAAAACCAGGGAATTTGGGGAATTTTCTTCTTTTCCTTGTCCTCTCAGTGACAGGGAAGCCCCCAGGAGGGTCCTTCCCCTTCAGGCCAAACCCTGGAGATGCCACCACTCATTCCAACCTTTTCCCCCATCCCAAGGAATTCCTTGAGGTTCTCCAGCAGCTCAGCCCCCAGGATCATCCCCAACCCCCCCTTATCCCTGGGATTCACCCCCCTCCCCCCCTCAGGGATGTTCCCTTGGGAAGTTCTGCCACCAGCTGATGTTTTCCACATCCTCATCCCAAACCCTTCCAGTCCTCCAGCAGATGACTTCAAAGCTCTTGGGTTCCCTCCCTCCTCCAGATGGTTCCTTGCTGCCCCCTTTGGACCTCCGGAACCAGGAGGAATGATCCCATCCCCCTCTTCCATGGGGATCCACACCATTCCCTGCCTGGGATCTCCAAACCAGACGGAGACACCCCCAGAACCTTCAGTCCGGGTTGTGTGTCCCCCCCCCCAGGCTCCATCCCACCTTCAAAAAAAATTTAAAAAAATTAAAAAACCACAGAAAAAGGGAGAATTTTCCCTCGGGAGCTTTCTTGATGGTCCCGAAGCTCCTCCTGGCCCCAGCCCCGTGACCCTGGCCCTTTGCCAGCAGCTTCTGGGCAGAAGTGAAAATGAAAATCTCCGAAGTTTCCTCAGTTCCTGACTCGTGATTTCTCACGAGAGCCTCAGCCCCCCCCTCCCTCTCCGACCTCCTGGACTCGGAGCTTTTTGCCTTTGTCCCCAAGGTGTCCCCACACCCCCCCACACCCCCAAAATTCTCAGGGGCTCGGCGCCCACCACCCAAAATTCTCAGGTAGGGCGAACGCTTCCTTGGGGAGGGGGTGGGGAGGCTCTAAAAGCCCCGGAGCAGCTTCCTTGGGGGGGGGGGGGACGGACGGACCTGGGGCTTTGGGTCCCCTCCCAAGGGTGACACATGTCACCAGGAGGGGGGTTGGGGTGGGGGGTCCTGGGGTGGGGTCCGGGTGAGGGTTTTGCTGCTGTTTTTGGAAGCGTTGGCAACGAATTCAGCCCCGGGGGCTCCTTTCATCAGGGCTGGGACCATCCCTGGCTCTTGCTGTCCCCTGTCCCCAAGGCTTGGGACCCGGGGGGGTTTCTCCTCCTCCTCCTCCTCCTCCTCCTCGAGGGAAATTCTCAACTCCTCTCAGGGATATTTTATTTTTTTTTTTTTTTTTTTTTTTTTTTTCCCCTTCCCGGGTAGGTGACAGCAGGGACAGGGAGCTCGGTGGTGTCACCTACGTGGTTGGTGGCATCACCCTCTGGTAGAAACCCCTCCGAGGTGTCCTGCTGGGGGATGGCATCACCCTCCTTACCCAACAGGATTCCTCACCCAGCTCCCAGTATCCCAGGGCTGTCCCAGCAGGACGGGATGAAGCTGCTGCTTGTTGTCACCTTCCTGGCCGCGGTGGCACTGGGACACCACGACCCCACCTTGGACTGGCACTGGAAGCTCTGGAAAAAAACCTACGGCAAGGAATATCCCCACCAGGTACCAGGGAAAGGGGGGGGCGAGCATCTCCTGACCTGGAAACTTGGGATCCTGGGGGGGAAGGGACACCCAGAGACCAAGGTCCAAAGTGGTGGCACCAGGGATGGTTCTGCCCCACCCCTTGTTGGGTTTTTTGTTGTCAGGGGGAACTCCCCAGCAACTTTATTTTTTTTAAATTTTTTTTTTATTTTATTTTTTTTTTCTGGGGGGGGGTGGGAAGTGTCTGTGGAGGTCCCAGGAGGTTGGGTTTGGTTTCAGGTGGAGGAAGGGGACAGACGAGCCACCTGGGAGAAGAACCTGAGGTTGGTGACCCTACACAACCTGGAGAAGTCCCTGGGGCTCCACTCCTACGAGCTGGGCATGAACCACCTGGCAGACATGGTGGGTGCTGCTGAGGGGGGCTTGGGGTGCTCCTTGGGTGGGGTTCAGGGGGGGGGTGAGGGGTGAGGGGTGGGCGACCAAGCGAGGACCCTCCCCAGAGGGGCACGGACACCACGGACAAACTTCTCCCACGTTCCTGTGGGGTGGGAGCTGCCTGGAAACTCCCTGTGGGGTGGCCCCAGCTTGGGGTGTTGGGGTGTCACTGGGTTGGGGTGTTGGGGTTTTGGTGTCCCTGTGTCAGGGTGTTGGGGTGTCCCTGTGTTGGTTGGGGTGTTGGTGTCCCTGGGTCAGGGTGTCCCTGTGTTGGGGTGTTGGATCTCCCCAGGTTGGGGTGTTCGGGTGTCCCTGTGTTGGTTGGGGTGTTGGGGTCCCTATGTCAGGGTGTTGGGGTGTCCCTATATCAGGGTGTTGGGGTGTCCCTATGTCAGGGTGTTGGGGTGTCCCTATATCAGGGTGTTGGGGTGTCCCTATGTCAGGGTGTTGGGGTCCCTATGTCAGGGTGTTGGGGTCCCTATATCAGGGTGTTGGGGTCCCTATATCAGGGTGTTGGGGTGTCCCTATGTCAGGGTGTTGGGGTGTCCCTGTGTCAGGGTGTTGGGGTCCCTATATCAGGGTGTTGGGGTCTCTATGTCAGGGTGTTGGGGTCCCTATATCAGGGTGTTGGGGTCCCTATGTCAGGGTGTTGGGGTCCCTATGTCAAGGTGTTGCCCCACACCACCTCCCAGGTGGGCTGGGATGGATCTTCGGGCGCTCTCCCCGTTCTGCCCTTTCCCATCAGGAGATGCCAGGTGGGAGCTCCAGGAGCTCCAGGAGCCCCTCGTGAGCCCCTCGTGAGCCCCTCGTGAGCCCCTGTGAGCCCCTCCTGAGCCCCTCTCCCCCCCAGACCAGCCGGGAGGTCTCAGCTCTGCTGACCGGGCTCCAGGTTGCTCCCCAGAGGAAGGTTGGGACCTCCCCATCCCGCTGGCACAGCCGGGATCAGCTCCCGGAGAGGATGGACTGGAGGGAGCAGGGCTGTGTCACCGAGGTGAAGAACCAGGTGGGAATTTCTCCTTCAACCTCCCCCAGGGTCTCAGTCCCCCCCCCTTTTTATTTTTATTTTTTTTTTTTTTTTTTTTTTTTTTTTTTTTGGGGGGGTGGGGGAAGGAGGCAACACCCTGACCATCTGCAGGGCTTCTTTCTCCCCAGGGTTCCTGTGGGTCCTGCTGGGCTTTCAGTGCCGTGGGAGCCCTGGAGGCCCAGGTGAAGCTGAAAACTGGGAAGTTGGTGGCTCTGAGCCCCCAGAACCTCATCGACTGCTCCACCACCTACGGGAACCAGGGCTGCAGCGGGGGCTTCATGACCAACGCCTTCCAGTACATCATCGACAACCAGGGCATCGACTCCGAGGACTCCTACCCCTACACAGCCCAGGTGAGGGCCTCAGGGACCCCCCCAAACCCCCCCAAACCCCAAACCCCAACCCACAGCACCATGGACACGAACTCCTCCTCCTCTCCCACCCAACTTTCCCACCTTGGGCATCACCCAATTCCAACCCGATGGCTCCAAGGGGCCCAAAGCACCCCCTGAGCTGCAACTGGGACCCCCTCCCCCAGCCCAAAACCCCATCCAAGCCCCAAACCCTAACCCTAACCCGACCCCCCCAGGGATGGGGCAGCCCCACAGCTTCTGGGGCTCAGCACCTGCAAATTCCAGAATTTCTTCCTCCTGTCCAACCTCCTGGGAGTCTGAAGCCACCAAACCATTGCCCCTCATCCTCCTGCTTTCTGCCAGCCTGGTGGAACCTTCTCAGCCCTCCCAGTTGGGTCTTTCAAGGACCTTTTTTATTTGTTTGGTTGGTTATTTATTTATTTGTTTTGCCTCCTCCTGGGTTGGGAACCAGAATTTCCAGATGTTTGTTTTGGTGACCTCAAGGATGGAGCAACACGGAAGGAGGGGGGGGAAAAAAAAATGGGGAAGGAATCCTGGGTTCTGCTCCAGGCTTCTCCTTTGTCCCATCTTCTGGAGTCAAACAACCAAGCAGACAAACAAAACAAAAAAAAACCAAAAAAAAAAAAAGATATTTTGATATTTTTGTGGGCTTGAGGTGGCTCCTGGTCCTACACTTGGGTTTGGCTGAAGTCACCCGTGGGGTTGTGAGGAGGTGACCACCAGAAAATCAAAGTTTGGTGGCTGGAGAGGGCCTGAAACCACCCCTGGAATGGAGCTGGGAGTCTGGTCCTAGAGAGAAAAATGTCTTTAGAACCCCCCTCTTCCTTCAGAGGAGAAGAAGCAGGGGGTGAAACATCTCCAGATGAGGAACTGAGGGCAGTTTCTGAAAGGAAGTGGGGGGGGTGATGTCCTCAGAGAGCTCTAGAATTCAAGAAAACAAAAAATAAATGTTGCAAGGGGTGAGAGGAGGGGTTGAGCTTCCCCAGCTCCTCCCCACCAACACCTCAACCCAAAAACGGGCTGGAAGGAAAAATTGGGTGAGGTTGCTCCCAAAAAAACCTGGAGGATGGGGTGGGAATGGAGGGGGGAGCTGGTGGGACACCTCAACCTGGAGATGCTTTTTTTTTTTTTTTTTTTTTTATTTTTTATTATTTTTTTATTTTATTTTTTTGGGGGGGGGAGGGGGTTTCTCTGTTCCTCTTCTCACCCCCCCCCCCCGTGTTCCCACCAGAACGGGACCTGTGAGTACAACTCCTCAGCCCGGGCTGCCACCTGCTCCAGGTACGTGGAGCTCCCCTTTGCTGATGAGGAGGCCCTGAAAGAGGCTGTGGCCACCGTGGGCCCCATCTCGGTGGCCATCGATGCCACCCAGCCCACCTTCTTCTTGTACAGATCAGGTAGGTTCCGACACCACCTTTTTTCTTTTTTTTTTTTCTTTTTTTTTTTTTGGGAGGGTTCGGGCACGCTGGGGGCATCCGAAGGGTTCGGGAGGTGGATGTTGGCCCCAAAAGGAGCCCGAGGAGCCCCTTCCCAACCTTCCCAACCCCGTTTGCCCTTCCCAGGGGTCTACGACGACCCCCGGTGCAGCCAGGAGGTCAACCACGGCGTCCTGGTGGTCGGCTACGGCACCTTGGAGGACAAGGAGTACTGGCTGGTGAAGAACAGGTAGAGGAGCCAAGAACCCCCTCTGTGGCCCCTGGGACACCTCCCCGTGTCCCCCGTGTCCCCCCGTGTCCCCCGTGTCCCCCCTGTCCCCCGTGTCCCCCCTGTCCCACAGCTCCCACCAAGTGCTCTCTACAGGAGAAAAGTTTTGTCTTCTCCTTTCCCTTGGCTGGAAAGAGCTGGAGCTGAATCCTCCTCTTCTTCCTCCTCCTCTTCTTCCTCCTCTTCCTCTCCTCCTCCTCCTCCTCCTCTCCTCCTCTTCTTCCTCTTCTCCCTCCTCCTCCTCCTCTTCTTCCTCCTCTTCCTCTCCTCCTCCTCCTCTTCTTCCTCTTCTTCCTCCTCCTCCTCCTCTTCTTCTCCTCTTCCTCTCCTCCTCCTCCTCCTCCTCTTCTTCCTCTTCTTCCTCCTCCTCCTCCTCCTCTTCTTCCTCCTCTTCCTCTCCTCCTCCTCTTCTTCCTCTTCTTCCTCCTCCTCCTCCTCTTCCTCCTCTTCCTCTCCTCCTCCTCCTCCTCCTCTTCCTCCTCTTCCTCTCCTCCTCCTCCTCTTCTTCCTCCTCTTCCTCTCCTCCTCCTCCTCCTCCTCCTCCTCTTTCTTCCTCCTCTTCCTCTCCTCCTCCTCCTCCTCCTCCTCCTCCTCCTCCTCTTCCTCTTCTCTTCCTCTTCCTCTTCCTCTTCCTCTTCCTCTTCCTCTTCCTCTTCCTCTTCCTCCTCCTCCTCCTCCTCCTCCTCCTCCTCCTCCTCCTCTCCTCCTCCTCCTCCCTTCCTCCTCCTCCTCCTCTCTCCTCCTCCTCCTCCTCCTCCTCCTCCTTGTCCCCTGCAGCTGGGGGGTGCACTTTGGGGATGAAGGCTACATCCGGATGGCCAGGAACCACCAGAACCACTGTGGCATCGCCAGCTACCCCTCCTACCCCCTCATCTAGGTGGGCCTGGAGCTCACCACCTGCCAGAAAGAGCCACCAAACCCTGGAGCTACAACCAAACCCCGGAGCTACAACCAAACCCCGGAGCTACAACCAAACCCCAGAGCTACAACCAAACCCTGGAGCTACCACCAAACCCTGGAGCTACAACCAAACCCCAGAGCTACAGCCAAACCCCAGAGCTACAACCAAACCCAGAGCTACCACCAAACCCTGGAGCTACAACCAAACCCCGGAGCTACAACCAAACCCTGGAGCTACAACCAACCCCAGAGCTACAACCAAACCCCAGAGCTACAACCAAACCCTGGAGCTACCACCAAACCCTGGAGCTACAACCAAACCCTGGAGCTACCACCAAACCCTGGAGCCACCACCAAACCTTGGAGCTCCAACCAATCCATGGAGCTCCAACCAATCCATGGATTCACCTCCAAAAATCCTGGATCCACCACCAAATCCTGGAGCTCCAACCAATCCATGGAGCTCCAACCAATCCACGGATCCACCACCCAACCCTGGATCCACCTCAAGCCATGGAGGTGCCACCAACCCATGGATCCACCTCCAAAAATCCACAAATCCCCCACCAATCCACGGAGCTACAACCAAACCATGGATCCACCTCCAAAAATCCATGGATTCCCCCCCAATCCCTGGATCCCCCCCCTCCCCAAACCCTGCTCAAGCTCTCAGGCCACGTCCTCCTCTTGGCTCTGGGTTGGGAGCGAGACCTCGGCCCGGGAGGAGTTTGAACCTGATTTCTGGGCACCCAGTGACTTCTTTTTTAATTTTTTTTTTTTTTTTTTTTGGGGGGGGGGAAAAGGGGGTTTGGGTGGTTTTTTTTCTCCAGGGTAAAGTGGGGATCCAGGCAGGACCCTTGTCCCCAGCCCAACGTTGGGTCCTGCTCCTGTGCTGCTGAGCTCCGGGTGATGGAGTTTGCAGAATTCCTTGGAAAAATAAAAAATTTCACTGTCTTGGTTTTGCTCTGGGGGTGGGGGGAGGGAAATGAATACCATGGATACCCCCAGAGCCCCCCCCCCGCATCCTCCCCTCGGTTTTGGGGCCATTTTGTTGCGGTTTTATTTTTTTTTTTTAGCGGAGGGGGAAGGAAGCAGAAACGAGAAACATTTGGACCCCCCCGTGTCCGTCCCCCCCCCTCCCCCCCCGGGGGTTGGTTCCGTTTTTCTCTGATTTAACCGAAAAGCAACGAGGCCGGAGGGGGAGGGACAAACCCGGTGACCCCGCTCCTTGTCCCGTCCCCTCCCAGTGACCCGGGAAGTGTTTTCCCAAATTTTTCCTCTTCCTTAGGCTCGGAGCCTCCTCCCCCCCCCCCCTTCCACTCCCTCCCCTCCACCCCCCCCCCCAACAATTTGGGTGCCGCCTCCCCCCCAGCTCCTCGCCCGCGTTTTGGGCAGCGGTTGATGGGGGGAAACTGAGGCAGGCGGCGGAACCAACCTGGAAAGGGAGGGGGGGAGGGGGTTTGGAGCCTCTGGGGGGGACATTTGGGGACAGGACACCCGTGTCCCTCCCCCCACACCTCTGTGGGTGCCGCTCCGGGTTCTCCTGGCGACCCCGGGAGCGTTATCGGGACGGAGCCGATAAACCCCGAGGGAACCGGCGGGGTGGTTCATGGGTAACCGGGATGAGGGATCCGGAGGGGCCCCGCTGGCTGGATCCGGAGTGACTCCGGAGTGCCCGTTCCCAGCATCCGGAGTGACTCCAGGGTGGCTGTTCCTGGATTCAGAGTGACTCCGGGGTTACAATTCTCAGCATCCCCCCCCCCCCGGATCCGGAGTGACTCCAGGGCGTCCGCTCCCGAATCCGAAGTGACTCTGGAGTGGCTGTTCCCAGATCCAGAGTGACTCCGGGGTGGATGCTCCTAGATTCGGAGTGACTTCGACATCTCCATCTCTGCATCCACCCCCGGAATCCGAGTGACTCCGGGGTCGCCACCCCCCCACCCCCCTGGAATCCAGAGTGACTCCGGGGTCGTCTCCCCCCCACCTCCCCATCCCCCCGGAATCCGGAGTGACTCTGGGGTCACCATTCCCATAATCCCCCCCTCCCCATCCCCCTGGAATCCAGAGTGACTCCGGGGTCGCCATTCCCATTATCCCCCCATCCCCCCGGAATCCGGAGTGACTTCGGGGTCGCCATTCTCAGCATCCCCCCCCAGATCCGGAGTGACTCCGGGGTGGATGCTCCTAGATTCGGAGCGACTTCAGCATCTCCATCTCTGCATCCACCCCCGGAATCCGGAGTGACTCCGGGGTCACCATTCCCATTACCCCCCCCCATCCCCCCGGAATCCAGAGTGACTCCGGGGTCACCATTCCCATCATCCCCTCCCCCATCCCCCTGGAATCCAGAGTGACTCCGGGGTCACCATTCCCATTATCCCCCTCCCCCCAATCCCCCCGGCTCCGGAGTGACTCCGGGTCGCCATTCCCATTATCCCCCCATCCCCCCCGAATCCGGAGTGACTCGGGGTCGCCATTCTCAGCATCCCCCCCCAGATCCGGAGTGACTCCGGGGTCGCCATTCTCAGCATCCCCCCCCGATCCGGAGTGACTCCGGGTGGATGCTCCTAGATTCGGAGCGACTTCGACATCTCCATTCTCTGCATCCACCCCCGGAATCCGGAGTGACTCCGGGGTCACCATTCCCATCATCCCCCCCCCCATCCCCTGGAATCCAGAGTGACTCCGGGGTCACCATTCCCATTACCCCCCCCCCCCAATCCCCCCGGCTCCGGAGTGACTCCGGGGTCACCATTCCCATTATCCCCCTCCCCCTATCCCCCTGGAATCCGGAGTGACTCCGGGGTCGCCATTCTCAGCATCCCCCCCCGGATCCGGAGTGACTCCGGGGTGGATGCTCCTAGATTCGGAGCGACTTCGGCATCTCCAGCTCTGCATCCACTCCCGGAATCCGGAGTGACTCCGAGGTCACCATTCCCATTATCCCCCCCCCCCAATCCCCCCGGCTCCGGAGTGACTCCGGGGTCGCCATTCCATCATCCCCCCATCCCCCCGGAATCCGGAGTGACTCCGGGGTGGATGCTCCTAGATTCGGAGCGACTTCGGCATCTCCATCTCTGCATCCACTCCCGGAATCCGGAGTGACTCCGGGGTCACCATTCCCATCATCCCCCCCCCATCCCCCTGGAATCCAGAGTGACTCCGGGGTCACCATTCCCATCATCCCCCCCCCAATCCCCCCGGCTCCGGAGTGACTCCGGGGTCGCCATTCTCAGCATCCCCCCCCGGATCCGGAGTGACTCCGGGGTGGATGCTCCTAGATTCGGAGCGACTTCAGCATCTCCAGCTCTGCATCCACCCCGGAATCCGGAGTGACTCCGGGGTCACCATTCCCATTATCCCCCCCCCCCAATCCCCCCGGCTCCGGAGTGACTCCGGATTGTCCCGGTTCCCCCGGAAGCGGGGATGAGGCTCCCTCCCGCTGCCGGTCCCGTCCCGAACAAAGCCCCGCGGGCAGCACGAGGCCGGTGCCGGCAGCGGAACCGCCCCCGGGGGCGGAGCGGGCTGGGCCGGGCTGGGCCGGGCAGGGGCGGCCGGAGCCCAGAACCCCCCCCCCCCGGATTATGTCCCGCATCGAATCCCTGACCCGGGCGAGGAGCGAACGCGCCAAGGTGGGTGCCGAGGGGGGGGTGGGGGGTGGTCCCAGCAGCACCCACCCCCTGGGGGGGTCGTTTGAGGGCCGGGGGGGAGAGCGTTGCCTCCCCTTTTTTATTTATTTATTTGTTTTTAGGGGGAGTCACCCCAGCCCGCTTTGAACCCAGAGGAGGAGGGGGCTGAGGGCTGGGGGGGGGGGGCAAATTTGAGGGGGGGGCTTCCAGCTTGAGGGGGTGAAGGGAAAAGGGGAGGGGAGGGGGGGGTTTGCCCGATGTAAAATGGGGAGGGGGGAGAGGATGGGGAGGATTTGGGGGGGGGCTCAGGCGCTGCCCGTTGTGCAGCGGGGGCTCCTGAGCAGACAATAACCCCCCCGCCCACCCCCCCGGTGTCGTGTCGTGTCCCCCCCCCCTCCCCGTCCCTCTTCCTCCCTCGTGTCCCCCCCCCCTCCCCCTCTTCCGCCGGGGCCTTTTCCGTACCCGGGGAACGGCTCCGGCGTGGCGGGGCGGGAGGAAATCCCCTTCTCCCCTGGTGGGAACAAGGTGAGACCCCCCCCCCCCCCGGGACCCCCCCTTCACCCAGGAGCCCCCCCCCCTTCTTTTTCCCACCCGCGATCCGCTACAACCAAACCCAGGGCTCGTGTGGCTGATGGGGAAACTGAGGCACGGAGGGAAACGGTTCCCGTTTCCTCGGCTCTGTGTCCCCCCCCCTCTCGCCCCGTCACTAAAGTGGGGGGGGGGGGTGTTGGGCAGGCAGCTGGGGACCCCCCCACCCCGTCTTTAGCGCGCTCAACCCCCCCGGCACCGAAGCTTTGGGGGGTGTCTGGGTGATTGAAGCGGCTTCTGGGGGGGTTCCCCGGGATTTTTTTTTTTTTCGGGGGGGGGTGGGGGGACTCGAAGAGTTGCGGGGGGGGGTCCCGCTGTTCTCGGAGCGTGTGGCAAGCGCCGTCGTGGCGAAACCGTTTTGCGGGGGGGACACGAGGGGGGACGCGCAGGTGGTGTGGGCACCGCTGTGCTTTGTGTGTCCCCCCCCCCCGGTAAAAAAATGGGCAAAAAAAAAAAAAAAAGGGGGGGGGGGGGGTGTCTAAGCTTCGCTCCCCCCCCTTCAGCCTCAGTTTACCCCCAATTTTTTTTTTTTTTGGGGGGGGAAGGACTGAATTAGCACGCTGGAGGTTGGGGGGAGGTTTGGGGGGGCTCCGGGGTTGATTTTTTTTAAGGGGGGGGGATCAGGGGAGGTGGCAGCAGCGGGGGGGGGAGGTTGGGGAAGTGGTTGTTGGTTCCTGTGCGGGGGGGGGGGGGGGAAATGGCGGTTTTTGTTTATAGAAACTTTCAGCCTCGCCCCACCCTGAACTGGGGGGGGGGGGGATTTGATTTTTGTGCCCCCCCCCCCCAAAAAGCGACAAATTCCACTTTCCCCTTTATAAAATTGGGGAGGGGGGGGGAGTTAAAATGAGTGGGGGGCGTGAAATTGGGGAGACAACCGCCGGACATCCCCCTCCCCCCCTCCCGGGATGTGTTTCCCCCCCCCCCCCTTTTTTTTTTTTTTTTTTTTTTTTTTGGGGGGGGGGCTTTGATTTCTTGGGTCTCTTTTATGTCTTTGGGCCCCCCTCCGCGTGCGCCTCGGACTTTAAAACTGGGGGGGGGGCTCCCCCTGACCCCGCAGCTTCAGAAGGGTTAAATTTAGGGGGGGTTTAGTAAAAGGGGGGGGGGTTACCCCTTTATTTTTGGGTTTGGGGGGGGGTGGGTTGGGCATCCCCGCGCGCGCGGTGGCCGCTATTGTTCCGCGGAGGACGCCGGGGGCTTTGTTCCAGCCGGGGTGACAAAAAGGGGGGGGGGGGACACACACAGGGGGACATTTGCCATCGAGGGGGGGGGAGAAAAAAAATAATTTTTATCGAGGAGGGGGGGGAAGGAGCAGTCCCCAAGCTTCGCGGCGCCGTTTTGGGGCTCGGTGCCCCCCCCCCCCCCCCAAAAAAAAAAATTCTATTTAAAAATTCCAGCCCCAACCCGAGCGCCTGGGGGGGGTGGGGGGGGCACTGCCACGTCAGCAGGACCCCCCCCTCACCTTTTTGTCCCCCCCCTCACCTCTTTTTTGGGTCCCCCCCCCTCCCCGGGTTGGGTTTGAAGGTCCCGGTGCAGGCGCGACCGTCGCGTCCCCCCCCCCCCCGTCTAAAAAAAAAAAAAAAAAATTATTTTTAGGGTGTTGAGGGGTGGGGGGGCAGGAAGGGATTTGGCTCCCCCCTCACCTTTGTCTGGCGCCCGGGGGAGGGAAAAAAAAAACAAGGAGGAAAATGGAAAGGAAAGGAGAAGGAGGGAAAATGAAATAGGAGGGGGAAAGAAAAAAATAAGGAAAAAAAAAAAAGGGGGGGGAAGCTCCAGATATGGGGAAAAAAAAAAAAAAAAGTTAAAGGGGGTGAGGGAAGGAGAAAGGAGGAGAAATAGAAAAAAAAAAAAAAAGGTAAAAGAGTTGGAGAAAAGAAAGGAAAAAAAATAAAGTGTAGGGGAAAAAAAAGTGGAGGGAAAAGAAAGGAAAATTTTAAGAGAAAAATAAAGCAAAGGGAAAAGTCTCAAAATAAAAATGGAGGAAGGAGAGGAAAGAGAAGAAAATAAAGGGGGAAAAAGTAAATTCGGGGGGAAATAAGAAAGCAAAAAAGGTAAATTGTTTAGGGAAAGAAAAAGGGAAAAGTGGAGGAAAAGGAGAGAAAAGCAGAGAAAAAGAAAGGGGGAAATGAAATAATAATAAAAAAAAAGCAGAGGGAAAAGTCCTGAACTAAAAGAGGGGGAAAACCGGGAAGAGGAACGGGAGGAGAAAAATCAAAAGGAGGGGGAAAAAAGGCCAAAAAATTTGAAAGAAAACAACGGGGGGGAGAAAAAAAAAACAAAGCAAAAAAACAAAAAAAAAAAAAACAAAAAAAAAAAACCAAAGCCCCGGAGGCTCCCGGGAGCTGTCGGGGGGTCGGGATGTGCGGCTGCTCCTGTGCCCCCTTCCCCCCCCCCCAGCGGGAGGTGCAGAGACCCCCGGGAGAGAGGGTGAGACCCCCGGGACCCCCCCCACCCACTGGGTGCCCCCCACCCGTTTCCCCCCCTCCCAGCACCCACTGGGTGCCCCCCACCCCAAGGGGTCCCTGAGCAGGGGGCGTCCCCCAGCCTCAGGGGGGGTGGGGGCTCAGGGGATCCCCCTCCCCCACGTCCCCAAAATGGGGCTTCGGGCCCCAAATTGTGCCCGGGGGGGGGGGCTGGGTGCTGGGGGGGGGTGGCGGGTGCCAGGCAGGGATGGGTGCTGTGGGTGCTGGGGGGGGGCACACAAAGGAGGCTCTGTGCTGGGGGGGGGAGGTGCTCGGGGTGGTGTCAGCTCCGTCCCTGTGGCCACGGGGGTCCCAAAGTGTCCCCAAAGCCACCTCTGGGGGGGGGGGGACACAAAAATTGGGGAGGGGGATGCAAATTGGGGGGGGGGGGGGGGGACCCAAGTTTGGGGGGGGGAGATAGAAAGAGGGAAAGGGGACATAAATTTGGGGGGGTCAGGAATTGGGAGGGGGTCAGAAATTGGGGAGGGGGCACAAACTGGGGGGGTAGGGGCACAAATTTTGGGGAGGGGGACACGAAGAGGGCCACAAACTGGGGAGGGGGCCCAAACTGGGGGAGGACACAAATTGGGGGGGGGGGGGGGAACACACAGAAATTGGGGAGGGGTCACAAATCGGTGGGGGGGGGGGACACACACAGAGAAATTGGGAAGGGGAGGGGGGGGGGGAATTATCCCCCAACCCCCATTTTGGGTGAAAAAAGGTGAAAACTCCCACTTTGCCTCAAAAGCAAAAAAGGCGGTGGGTGATTGGGCGATGTCGCCTGTGTCGTGTGTGTCCCCCCTCCCCCTTTCCCAAATCGTCCCCTCCCCCCCCCCCAGCGTCCCCCGCATCCCCCCCCCGTTGCCATGGTAACGGGATGATGGGAGAGCGCGGTCGCTTCGCAGCCGCCGCCGTCCCCGGGCGGGGGTGGCAGCGGGACCCGGGTGTCCCCTCCCCAGCCATGAGCCGGGCGGCTACCGGGAGACCCCCGGGAGGAGTCGGGGTGGGGTTGGGGGGTCGCAGCCCCCTCCGACGCCCACCCCCCCCCCCTCGGGTGTGCGGGCAGGGGAAGGAGAAGATGAAGGAGGGGAAGGAGAAGGAGGCGCGGGCGGCCAACGGGCACCTCCTGACCTCCATCACCGTGTCGGGGATGACCATGTGCTTCTCCTGCAACAAGAGCATCACCGCCAAGGAGGCGCTCAGCTGCCCCAGTCAGCACCCCGGGATGGGGGTGGGGGGCTGGGGGGGGGGCTTTGGGGTGGGGGGGGTTGGGGTGGTGGGCTTTAGGGTGGGGGGGTTTGGGGCCGGGGCTTTGGCGGGTGGGATATGGGGTGAGGGCTTTGGGTTGGTGGATTTAGGGGGGGGGGTTGGCTTGGGCGCAGTGGTGGGGGGGTTTGGGGTGGGGGGCTTTGCGAGGTGGGATTTGGGGTGGGGGCTTTAGGGTGGGGGGTTTGGCTTGGGCGCGTTGTTGGGGGGGTTTGGGGTGGGGGGCTTTGGGGTGGGGGCTTTGGGGTGGTGGGCTTTAGGGTGGGGGGTTTGGCTTGGGTGCGTTGGTGGGGGGGTTTGGGGTGGTGGCTTTAGGGTGGGGGGGTTTGGCTTGGGCACGGTGGTGGGGGGGTTTGGGGTGGGGGGCTTTGCGAGGTGGGATTTGGGGTGGGGGCTTTAGGGTGGGGGGTTTGGCTTGGGTGCGTTGTTGGGGGGCTTTGGGGTGGGGGGCTTTGGGATGGGGGCTTTGGGGTGAGGGCTTTGGCTTGGTGGCTTTAGGGTGGGGGGGTTTGGGGCCAGGGCTTTGGTGGGTGGGATTTGGGGTGAGGGCTTTGGGTTGGTGGCTTTAGGGGGGGGGGTTTGGCTTGGGCACGGTGGTGGGGGGGTTTGGGGTGGGGGGCTTTGCGAGGTGGGATTTGGGGTGGGGGCTTTAGGGTGGGGGGTTTGGCTTGGGCGCGTTGTTGGGGGGGTTTGGGGTGGGGGGCTTTGGGGTGAGGGCTTTGGCTTGGTGGCTTTAGGGAGGGGGTTTGGCTTGGGCGCGTTGGTGGGGGGGGGTTGGGGTGGTGGGCTTTAGGGTGGGGGGGTTTGGGGCCGGGGCTTTGGTGGGTGGGATATGGGGTGAGGGCTTTGGCTTGGTGGCTTTAGGGGGGGGGTTTGGCTTGGGCGCGGTGGTGGGGGGGCTTGGGGTGGGGGGCTTTGGGATGGGGGCTTTGGGGTGGGGGGCTTTGTGAGGTGGGCTTTGGGGTGGGGGATTTGGGGTGGGGGCTTTGGTGGGTGGGATATGGAGTGAGGGCTTTGGTGTGGGGGCTTTGGTGGGTGGGATTTGGGGTGGGGGCTTTGGGGTGGGGGCTTTAGGGTAGGGGGGTTTGGGGTAGGGGCTTTGCTGGGTGGGCTTTGGCTTGGGGGCTTTTTTGGGGTGGCTTTGGCTTGGTGACTTTAGGGTGGTGGGGTTTGGGGTGGGGGCTTTGGCTTGGTGGCTTTAGGGTGGGGGGGTTTGGCTCAGGGGCGTTGTTGGGTGGGCTTTGGGCTGGGGGGCTTTGCGAGGTGGGATTTGGGGTGGGGGCTTTGCTGGGATGGTTTTGGGGTGGGGGTTTTGCTGGGGTGGCTTTGGGGTGGGGGTTTTGCTGGGTGGTTGTTGCCATGGTGGCTTTCCCGGGGGTCACTGCCTGGGGGGCTCTGCTGGGTGCTCTGTGCCCTGGTGGCATCACCCTGGTGGCATCACCCTGGTGACATCGCCCTGGTGGCATCACCCTGGTGGCATCACCCTGGTGACATCGCCCTGGTGGCATCACCCTGGTGACATCGCCCTGGTGGCATCGCCCTGGTGGCATCACCCTGGTGACATCGCCCCGGTGGCATCGCCCCCTCTGCCCGTGGTCTCGATGTCCCCAGAGCTGCCGGTGCCACCAACCATGGTGGCAGCTGGCATGCTGCTGATGCCACCCCCGCCTTGGCAGCCGCTCCCGTGGCTCCCAGGGGATGACGGGTGGGGGGCTCTTTGTCCCCCGATGTCCCCGGGGTGGGGATGGGGGTGGCCGTGTTGTCACCTGTCCCCGTGTCCCCCCCCCCAGCCTGCAATGTCACCATCCACAACCGCTGCAAGGACACCCTGCCCAGCTGCACCAAGGTCAAGCAGAAGGTGAGGCACGAGTGACACGAGCCGGGTGGCCTCACGGGGGTGGGGAGGGGAGGGGACACTTGGGGACGATGCCACCCACCCCCCCGTGACACCCCCGCTCCCTCCCCAGCAACAGAAAGCGGCGCTGCTGAAGAACAGCTCAGGGCTGCAGGCGGTGTCCCTGCGGAACAAAAGTGAGTGGGGGGGACACACGGGGGGGGGACACTGCCCACCCCACCCCTGCTGATTGTCCCCGAGGCCTCTGGGGACGCCCCCTTGGCCGTGGGGACACTGACGTGGCCGTGGGGACCCCCCTGGGGTGGGCTGGGGGATGCATCCCTGGGGTGATGCCATCTGGGGATGTCCCTTGTGGGGTCACCGTGTGCCCATGACCCCCCCACCACCACCCTGGTGTCCCCAGCTCTGCTGATTGTCCCCAAGGGTTTGGGACACCCCCTTGGCCGTGGGGACACCTCTGTGGCCATGGGGACCCCAACGTGGCCATGGGGACCCCTCTGTGGCCATGGGGACCCCAACGTGGCCATGGGGACTCCAATGTGGCCATGGGGACACCAACGTGGCCATGGGGACCCCAACGTGGCCGTGGGGACCCCCCTGGGGTGGGCTGGGGGATGCATCCCTGGGGTGATGCCATCTGGGGATGTGCCTTGTGGGGTCACCACATGCCCATGGCCCCCCCACCACCACCCTGGTGTCCCCAGCTCTGCTGATTGTCCCCAAGGGTTTGGGACACCCCCTGTGGCCATGGGGACACCTCTGTGGCCATGGGGACCCCAACGTGGCCATGGGGACCCCCCTGGGGTGGGCTGGGGGACGTATCCCTGGGGTGATGGCATCTGGGGATGTGCCTTGTGGGGTCACCACGTGCCCATGACCCCCCCACCACCACCCTGGTGTCCCCAGCTCGGCTGATTGTCCCCAAGGGTTTGGGACACCTCTGTGGCCATGGGGACACCAACGTGGCCATGGGGATACCCCTGGGGTGGGCTGGGGGATGCATCCCTGGGGTGATGCCATCTGGGGATGTCCCTTGTGGGGTCACCACATGCAACCGGGAGTGGTGCCCATGACCCCCCCACCACCACCCTGGTGTCCCCAACTCTGCTGATTGTCCCCAAGGGTTTGGGACACCCCCTGTGGCCATGGGGACACCAACGTGGCCATGGGGACTCCAATGTGGCCATGGGGACCCCAATGTGGCCATGGGAACCCCAGTGTGGCCATGGGGACCCTGATGTGGCCATGGGGACTCCAATGTGGCCATGGGGACTCCAGTGTGGCCATGGGGACCCCGATGTGGCCATGGGGACACCTCTGTGGCCATGGGGACACCTCTGTGGCCATGGGGACCCCAACATGGCCATGGGGACTCCAATGTGGCCATGGGGACCCCAACGTGGCCATGGGGACACCTCTGTGGCCATGGGGACTCCAATGTGGCCATGGGGACACCTCTGTGGCCATGGGGACCCCAACGTGGCCATGGGGACCCCCCAGGGAAGTCTGGGCGCCGCATCCCTGGGGCGATGCCACCTGGGGATGTCCCTCGTGGGGCCACCACGTGCAAGCCAGGGGGGGTGCTGGCTGTGACCCCCGATGTCCCCAACCCCCAGCTGCCACCCGGGAACGTCCCAACTCTGCCATTTACCCCTCGGAGAGCTTCAGGCAGTCCCTGCTGGGGCCACGGCGGGGCCGGCCCTCCTTGTCCCTCTCCAAGAGCGTCTCCACCACCAACATCGCGGGGTGAGCTCCTCTTTCTTTTGGTTTTTTTTTTTTTTTTTTTTTTTTTTGGGGCGTGGGGACGTCCCCGAAGGTGTCCCCTCCACCCTGTCCCAACTTTTTCCAGGACTTTCAATGATGAATCCCCCCTGGGGATCCGCCGGATCCTCTCCCAATCCACCGATTCCCTCAACGTGCGGAACCGGACGCTCTCGGTGGAGTCGTTGATCGATGAAGGTTGGAGGGGGGGGGGACACGGGGACATCGAGGGTGGGGACGTTCCCCGGGGGGAGAGGGAGGGACCCCCCAGGTGACACGGGTTTGCTGGGGACGCCCCCAGGTCCCGACGTCATCCTCCAGCAGCTGCTGAGTGACCTGGAGGCGGACGGGAAGGACTTTGAGGCGGATTCCTGGAGTTTGGCCGTGGACACCTCCTTCCTGCAGCAGCACGTGGTGGATGTCATGAAGCGCCAGGATGTCATCTATGGTGGGGACAGCGTGGGGACAGCGTGGGGACAGCGTGGGGGGGGTTGGGAGGGAGGGATGGGGGGAGGGAGGTGGGGATGGGGCAGAGCTCCGAGAGCGGAGGAGATGGGGATGGGGTGGGGACATGAGGATGGGGCTGGGGGATGTGGGGATGGGGTTGGGGACGTGGGGATGGGGTTGGGGGATGTGGGGACAGGGCTGGGGACATGAGGATGGGGTTGGGGGATGTGGGGGCAGGGCTGGGGGACATGGGGATGGGGTTGGGGGATGTGGGGACAGGGTTGGGGACATGAGGATGGGGTTGGGGGATGTGGGGACAGGGTTGGGGACATGAGGATGGGGTTGGGGGACGTGGGGACAAGGTAGGGGACATGAGGATGGGCTTGGGGGACGTGGGGACAGGGTTGGGGACATGAGGATGGGGTTGGGGGATGTGGGGACGGGGTTGGGGACATGAGGATGGGGTTGGGGGATGTGGGGACAAGGTAGGGGACATGAGGATGGGGTTGGGGGATGTGGGGACAGGGTTGGGGACATGAGGATGGGGTTGGGGGATGTGGGGACAAGGTAGGGGACATGAGGATGGGGTTGGGGGACGTGGGGACAGGGTTGGGGACATGAGGATGGGGTTGGGGGATGTGGGGACGGGGTTGGGGACATGAGGATGGGGTTGGGGGACATGGGGACAGGGCTGGGGAGAGGAGGATGGGGCTGGGGGATGTGGGGACAAGGTAGGGGACATGAGGATGGGCTTGGGGGACGTGGGGACAGGGTTGGGGACATGAGGATGGGGTTGGGGGATGTGGGGACAAGGTAGGGGACATGAGGATGGGGTTGGGGGATGTGGGGACAGGGCTGGGGACATGAGGATGGGGCTGGGGGACGTGGGGACAGGGTTGGGGGACGTGGGGATGGGGTTGGGGGACATGGGGACAGGGCTGGGGACAGGAGGATGGGGCTGGGGGATGTGGGGACAGGGCTGGGGACATGGGGATGGGGTTGGGGACACCTGGACAGGTAGAAGACGCAGAGGCTGTGGGGGAACAGGGACAGGGATGGAGGAGATGTTGGGATGGAGATGTTGGGATGGAGATGTTGGGATGGAGATGTTGGGATGGAGATTCTGGGATGCAGATGTTGGGATGGAGATGTTGGGATGGAGGAGATGTTGGGATGGAGATGTTGGGATGGAGATGTTGGGATGGAGATGTTGGGATGGAAGAGATGGGATGGAGATGTTGGGATGCAGATGTTGGGATGGAGATGTTGGGATAGAGGAGATGTTGGGATGGAAGAGATGTTGGGATGGAGATGTTGGGATGGAGATGTTGGGATGGAGATGTTGGAATGCAGATGTTGGGATGGAGATGTTGGGATGGAGATATGGGGATGGAGATTCTGGGATGCAGATGTTGGGATGCAGATGTTGGGATGCAGATGTTGGGATGGAAGAGATGGGATGGAGATGTTGGGATGGAGATTCTGGGATGCAGATGTTGGGATGCAGATGTTGGGGTGGAGGCCACCCTGAGGGGGTGGGGCCAGGCTCCCATCCCCAGTGACCCCCCCGTTTGGCAGAGCTGATCCAGACTGAGATCCACCACGTCCGCACCCTGAAGATCATGGGCAACCTGTTCCGCAAGGCCATGCTGGAGGACCTGCAGGTGGAGCCCACCACGGTCCAGAAAATCTTCCCCTGCGTGGAGGAGCTGAGCCAAATCCACGAGAGGTTCCTGGCCCGGCTCCTGGAGCGGCGCCGAGAATCCTTGGCCCACGACAGCAACAAGAATTTTGTCATCGAGCACCTGGGGGACATCTTGGTCAGCCAGGTGGGGATGGGGAGGAGGAGGAGGAGGAGGAGGAGGAGGAGGAGGAGGAGGAGGAGGAGGGAGAGGAAGAAGAGGAGGAGGAAGAGGAGGAGGAGGAGGAGGAGGAGGAAGAAGAGGAGGAGGAGGAGGTGGTGGAGGAAGAAGAGGAGGAGGAAGAGGAGGAGGAGGTGGAGGTGGAGGAGGAGGAGGAAGGGGGAAAAGGGAGAAGGAAGAGGAAAAAGGAGGAAGAGAAGAAGGAAGGAAAAGGAGGAGGAAGAGGAGAAAAGAGGAGGAGGAAGGAAGAGGAGGAGGAAGAAGAGGAGGAGGAGGAAGAGGAAAAAGGAGGAGAAGGAAGAGGAAAAAGGAGGAAGAGAAGGAGGAGGAAGAGGAAAAAAGAGGAGGAGGAGGGAAAAGGAGGAGGAAGAGGAGGAGGAGGGAAAAGGAGGAGGAAGAGGAGGAGGAAGGAGGAGGAGGAGGAAGGGGGAGAAGGAAGAGGAAAAAGGAAGAGAAGGAGGAGGAAGAAAAGAGGAGGAGGAGGAAGAAGAGGAAGAGGAGAAGGAAGAGTAAAAGGGAGAAGGAAGAGGAAGAGAAGGAGGAGGGAAAAGGAGGAGGAAGAGGAGAAAAGGAGGAGGAAGAGGAGGAGGAAGAGGAAAAAGAGGAGGAGAAGGAAGAAGGAAGAGGAAAAAGGAGGAAGAGAAGGAGGGAAAAGGAGGAGGAGGAGGAAGAGGAGAAAGGAGGAGGAGGAGATGAAGGAGGAGGAGGAAGAAAAGGAAGGGGAGAAGGAGGAGGGAGAAGGAGGAGGAAGAGAAAAAAGAGGAGGAAGAGGAAGAGGAGGAGGGAGAAGGAGGAAGAGGAGGAGGGAGAAGGAGGAAGAGGGGGGGTTTGGGCCCCTCTGATGGCTCCTGGGGTCTGAGCAGTTCTCGGGGAGCAGCGCAGAGCAGCTGAGGAACGTGTACGGGGAGTTCTGCAGCAAACACACCAAAGCCCTCAAGGAGTACAAGGACCTCCTGGCCCGGGACAAACGCTTCCAGCAGTTCATCCGGGTGAGCTCCTGACCCACCGGGGGGGCTGGGGGTGAAGGGACACCTCCCCCTGCCCCATCCAACCTGGTCCTTAACACAGGGCTGGGGTGGGTGGGATGGGGTGGGGTGGGGTGGGATGGGATGGGATGGGATGGGATGGGGTGGGATGGGGTGGGTGGGATGGGATGGGATGGGATGGGATGGGGTGGGTGGGATGGGATGGGGTGGGGTGGGTGGGATGGGGTGGGATGGGGTGGGATGAGGTGGGATGGGATGGGATGGGATGGGGTGGGATGGGATGGGGTGGGATGGGGTGGGATGGGGTGGGGTGGATGGGATGAGATAGGGTGGGATGGGGTGGGGTGGGGTGGGATGGGGTGGGTGGGATGGGATGGGGTGGGATGGGGTGGGGTGGGGTGGGATGGGGTGGGTGGGGTGGGATGGGGTGGGATGGGGTGGGATGGGGTGGGTGGGATGGGATGGGGTGGGGTGGGGTGGGATGGGATGGGGTGGGTGGGATGGGATGGGGTGGGGTGGGTGGGATGGGGTGGGATGGGGTGGGTGGGATGGGATGGGGTGGGGTGGGGTGGGTGGGATGGGATGAGATAGGATGGGATGGGGTGGGTGGGAGGGGATGGGATGGGGTGGGGTGGGATGGGATGGGGTGGGGTGGGGTGGGTGGGATGGGATGAGATAGGATGGGATGGGGTGGGTGGGAGGGGATGGGATGGGGTGGGATGGGGTGGGTGGGATGGGATGGGATGGGGTGGGATGGGGTGGGTGGGATGGGATGGGGTGGGGTGGGGTGGGGTGGGGTGGGATGGGATGGGATGGGATGGGATGGGATGGGATGGGGTGGGTGGGATGGGATGGGATGGGGTGGGTGGGGGGGATGGGATGGGATGGGATGGGGTGGGGTGGGGTGGGTGGGATGGGATGGGATAGGGTGGGATAGGGTGGGATGGGATGAGATGGAATGGGAGGGGACGTGGCAGCCACAGCAGCTCCTTGGGGTGATTCTCTCAATGTGGGGAATTCCCTCCTCCTGTCCAACCTCAGTATCCCCTTTTCCAGTTCAAAGCCACCTCACCCCCCATCCCATCCCGTCCCATCCCATCCCATCCCATCCCATCCCATCCTATCCCATCCCACCCCATCCCACCCATCCCACCCCATCCCATCCCATCCCATCCCATCCCATCCCATCCCATCCCATCCCATCTACCCCATCCCATCCATCCCCTCCCATCCCATCCCACCCCATCCCATCCATCCATCCCATCCCATCCCATCCCATCCCACCCCATCCCACCCCATCACCACCCCATCCCATCCCACCCATCCCACCCATCCCACCTATCCCATCCCATCCCATCCCATCCCACCCCATCCCATCCCTCCAGGCCCTTGTCCAAGTCCCTCCCCACCCTTCCTGAAGCCTCTCCAGATCCTGGGAAGTTCTCCACACTCTTCCTGGAGCCCTTTCCCATGGCATGAGAAGGTCCCAGGATCTCCCTGTGGTCTCCATCGGGGAGACACTTCTCCAGCTCCGTGCCTCAGTTTCCCTACCCTACACATCTCTCTTTTTTAAGGGGGCCACGAGGCTCGGGGTTGGGCTGGAGGCCACGTTTCACGGGTTCTCCCTTTTTTTTATGGCTTCTCCTTTTTTTTATGGCTTCTCCCTTTTTTTATGGCTTCTCCCCTTTTTCCTGGCCACCAGAGGATGTCCAGGTCCCGCTTGCTGCGGCGCACGGGGTCCCCGAGTGCATCCTGCTGGTGACCCAAAGGATCACCAAGTACCCCGTGCTCATCGAGCGCATCCTCAAGAACTCCAAAGGTACCCAAAGCTGAGGAAGAGGAGGAGGAGGAGGAGGAGGAGGAGAGGAGGAGGAGGAGGAGGAGGAGGAGGAGGAGGAGGAGGAGGAGGAGGAGGAGAGGAGGAGGAGGAGGAGGAGGAGGAGGAGGAGGAGGGAGGAGGGAGGAGGAGGGAGGAGGAGGAGGAGGAGGAGGAGGAGGAGGAGGAGGAGGAGGAGGGGGGAGGAGGGGGAGGAGGGGGAGGAGGAACTTTCGGGGCCACCATCCCAGCCCCATCCTGCTCCTTGCAGAGGACTCGGCGGAGTCGGCGGAGCTGTCGCGGGCGTTGGGTTTGGTGAAGGATTTGATCTCCTCCATCAACGAGGAAGTTCACGCGTGGGAGATGAAGGCTCAGCTGTGGGAGGTCCACAGGCGCCTGGACGGGAGATCCAAAGCTCAGATCCCTTGGGAAAACCGTCCCGGAGCCACCTTTTGGAGGGATGAACTCCTGAGGAGGAAACTGCTGCACAGCGGGGGGATGCAGTGGAGGACCCCGGGGGGAGGTTTAAAGGTAGGGGGGGGGAGAAATGGGGGAAATGGGGCTCGGGGGTGTGGGGGGGAAATGGGGGAGAAATGGGGAAATGGGGCTGGGGGTGTGGGGAAAAAGAAGGGGGAAATGGGGCTGGGGGTGTGGGGGAGAAATGGGGGAAATGGGGCTGGGGGATGTGGGGGACATAGAGGGGAAATGGGTGAGAAATGGGGGCGGGGGAAATGGGGGAAAAAAGGGGGGAAATGGGGCTGGGGATGCTAGGGGAAAAAGGGGAAATGGGGCTGGGGGATGTGGGGAAAAAAAGGGGGAAATGGGGCTGGGGGATGTGGGGAAAAAAAGGGGGAAATGGGGCTGGAAATGTGGGGGAGAAATGGGGGAAATGGGGCTGGGGGGTGTGGGGGGGAAATGGGAAATGGGGCTGGGGGATGTGGGGGAAAAAAGGGGGAAATGGGTGAGAAATGGGGCTTGGGGGATGTGGGGGAAAAAGGGGGGAAATGGGGCTGGGGATGTGGGGGAAAAAAGGGGAAATGGGGCATGGGGGATGTGGGGAAAAAAGGGGGAAATGAAGCTGGGGGATGGGGGGGAGAAATGGGGAAATGGGGCTGGGGGGTGTGGGGGAAAAAGGGGGGAAATGGGGCTGGGGGACGTGGGGGAGAAATGGGGGAGAAATGGGGGAAATGGGGCTGGGGGTGTGGGGGAAAAAAGGGGAAATTGGGGCTGGGGGATGTGGGGGGGAAATGGGGGGAGAAATGGGGGGAAATGGGGGCTGGGGGTGTGGGGGAGAAATGGGGGAGAAATGGGGAAATGGGGCTGGGGGGTGTGGGGGGGAAATGGGGAAATGGGGCTGGGGGTGTGTGGGGGGGGAAATGGGGCTGGGGGGTGTGGGGACATAGAGGGGAAATGGGTGAGAAATGGGGCTGGGGGAAATGGGGGAAAAAAGTGGAAATGGGGCTGGGGATGTGGGGAAAAAGGGGAAATGGGGCTGGGGGGGTGTGGGGGAGAAATGGGGGAAATGGGGCTGGGGGATGTAGGGGGGAAATGGGGGAAAATGGGGCTGGGGGTGTGGGGGAAAAAAAAAAGGGAAATGGGGCTGGGGGATGTGGGGGAGAAATGGGGGAGAAATGGGGCTGGGGGATGTGGGGGGGAAATGGGGGAAATGGGGGGAACAGGGGCAGAAATGGGGCTGAAGGACACAGGGGGAGAGGAGATTGGGGAATGGGAGAAATGGGGCTGGGGGGGAATTTGGGTCTGGGGGGAGATGGGGTCGGGGGGGTGGTGAGGGGATTCCAAGGGTCCCCCCCGTGTCCCCCAGAGCTGTTGGTGCTTGCTCCTGACGGATGTCCTGGTGTTCCTGCAAGAGAAGGACCAGAAGTACACCTTCCCCACACTGGTCAGCCCCACCCTGACCCCCACTCACCCACCCTGACCCACTCCTGACCCCCACTCACCCACCCTGACCCCTCCTGACCCACCCTGACCCCTCCTGACCCACCCTGACCCCCTATGGTGTCCCTGTCCCCATGGTGTCCCTGTTCCAGTGGTGTCCCTGTCCCCATGTCCCTGTGGTTGTCCCCACGGTGTCCCCATGGTCTCCCTGTCCCGTGGTGTCCCTGTCCCCATGTCCCTGTGGTCTCCCCATGCTGTCCGTTGTCCCCGCGGTGTCCCCATGGTCTCCCTGTCCCCATGCTGTCCTTGTCCCCATGTCCCAGTGGTGTCCCCACAGTGGTCCCTATGGTCTCCCTGTCCCCACGGTGTCCCTGTCCCCATGTCCCTGCGGTCTCCCCATGCTGTCCTTGTCCCCGCGGTGTCCCCATGGTGTCCCAAATGATGTCTCTGCCCCTATGGTGTCCCTGTCCCCATGTCCCCACGGTGTCCCCTGTGGTCTCCCCATGCTGTCCTTGTCCCCGCAGTGTCTCCGCGGTGTCCCTGTCTCCCTGTCCCCATGTCCCTGCGGTCTTCCCTGTCCCCGCGGTGTCCCCATGGTGTCCCTGTCCTCATGCTGTCCCTTGTCCCCATGTCCCAGTGGTGTCCCCACGGTGTCCCCATGGTTTCCCTGTCCCGTGGTGTCCCTGTCCCCATGTCCCCGTGGTATCCCCATGCTGTCCCTGTCCCCGCTGGTGTCCCCATGGTGTCCCTGTCCCCATGGTGTCTGTCCCCATGTCCCAGTGATGTCCCAATGGTGTCCCCATGGTCTCCCTGTCCCCGTGGTGTCTGTCCCCATGTCCCAGTGGTGTCCCCACGGTGTCCCTATGGTCTCCCTGTCCCCATGGTGTCCCCATGGTGTCCCCATGGTCTCCTTGTCCCCGTGGTGTCCCTGTCCCCATGTCCCCACGGTGTCCCTGCGGTCTCCCCACGCTGTCCCTGTCCCCGCGGTGTCCCCGCGGTGTCCCCACGGTGTCCCTGTCCCCAGGACAAGCCAGCCGTGGTGTCCCCTGCACAACCTGCTGGTCCGGGACATCGCCAATCAGCAGTCGGGGCTTTTCCTGCTCAGCGCTGCCCCCCCCGAGATCTACGAGCTCCACGCGCCCTCCCGCCAGCACCGGGACCGCTGGATGCGCCTGATCCAGCAGAGTGTCACCCGGTCAGGGACCCCAAACACCGGGGGGGACACCCCAGGGCACGGGGAGGGTCCCTGAGGGGATGGGGGTCAGGTCAGGGGGGTCCCCAAAGGGCTCGGGGATTGGGGCTGGGGAGGGTCCCCAAGGGGATGGGGGGGTCAGGTCAGGGCGGTCCCGAAGGGGAATGGGGGATTGGGGCTGGGGAGGGACCCCAGGGCATGGGAGGATCCCTGAGGGGATAGGGGGGTCCCCAAGGGATGGGGGGTCAGGTCAGGGGGTCCCCAAAAGGCTCGGGGATTGGGGCTGGGGAGGGTCCCAAGGGGTCAGGGAGGGTCCCCAAGGGGATGGGGGTCAGGTCAGGGGGGGTCCAAAGGGGCTGGAGGGATTGGGGGGCTGGGGAGGCGAGACCACCCCAGGGCATGGGGAGGGTCCCCAAGGTGTTCAGTTGGTCCCCAAAGGGGGTGAGGGATTGGGGCGCTGGGGAGGGTCCCAAGGGGTCAGGCGAGGGTCCCCAAGGAGATGGGGTCAGGTCAGGGGGTCCCAGAAGGGCTGGGGGGTTGGGGCTGGGGAGGAGACCCCAGGGCACAGGGAGGGTCCTCTGAGGGGATGGGGGGGGTCCCCAAGGGAACTGGGGTCAGGTCAGGGGGCCCCAAAGGCTCAGGGATTGGGGCTGGGGAGGGTCCCAGAAGGGTTGGAAGGGTCTGCAAGGGCTGGGGGATTGGGGGCTGGTGGAGGGGACCCCAGGGCAGGGGGAGGAGTCCCCGAAGGTGTATGTGAGGGAAGGTCCCCAAAGGGGGGTGAGGGACTGGGGCTGGGGAGGGTGCCCCAAGGGGTCAGGGGAGAGTCCCCGAGGGGATAGGGGGGTCCCCAAGGGATGGGGGTCAGGTCAGGGGGTCCCCAAAAGGCTCAGGGATCTGGGGCTGGGAGGGTCCCAGAACGGTTGGAAAGGGTCTGCAAGGGCTCGGGGGTTTGGGGCTGGGGAGGGTCCCTGAGGTGTTGGGGAGAGTCCCCAAGGGGTTGTGGGGTTGGGTAGTGGGGGGTCCCCAAGGTGTCAGCGGGGGGGGATTTGGTGTGACCCCCCCCTGTGCCCCCCCCCCCAGGTGCCCGAGCCCCCAGGAGTTCCCCCCTCATCGAGACGGAGGTGGAGGCGTCGCTGCGGAAGCTGAAAGGCTGTGGGGGGGGGTGACCCTGACCCCCCCAGACCCCCTCCCAGACCCCCCTTTCCCCTCTCACTCCTGACCCCCCCCTTAACCCCCCCCCTTTTTTCCCCCCCCAGCCCGTATCCAGCACCACGACCCGCACCCATCTCGGCGCTGCTGGAGCAGAAGGTCGGACTCTTTGCTGACATTTTGGCTCTGGGCACCGGGGGTCCCGACCCCCCCAACCCCCCCACCCTCCCCCCTGCCCCCCCCCGCCCCTTTTTTCCGCTCCGACCGGCGTCCGGGGGGAGAAGCTCTGCTGCACGAGGCCAATCCGGGAAGGTACGGACGGGGGGGGGGACGCCCTCACCCCCCTTTTTCCCCTCTTCTCCCCCCCATCCCGGGGGGTGGCGTCGATGCTCTGGGTGGGGAAACTGAGGCAGGAGGTGGTGGGGGGGGGGGTCTCACACTGCCCCCTCCCCCCAGTGGAATCCCTCCGGGACATCTTCACCAGCACCGGACTGTCTCACACTGCCCCCTCCCCCCAGTGGAATCCCTCCGGGACATCTTCACCAGCACCGGACGGGACCAGAACAGCCCTGGGGACACCGAGACCTGGCCCAGCCCCAGCAGTAAGGGGGGGGGGGAGGGACACACAGGGACAATGGGGGGGGGGGGGATGTCCCCAAGACCCCCCCCCCGACACCTTTTGTCTGTGTGTCCCCCCCAGATGGTGACGGTGGCAGCTTCAATGGGGCCCCGGAGCTGGGGCGAGTGGACACGGACACGGGGCAGAGGGTGAGTGGGGGGACAACGGGGAGGGGGGGGACAACGGGGGGGGACACAAAGTGTTGGGGACACTGTGGGACATTTGTCCTCTGTTTCTGCACAGGATGGGAATGGCAACCAGGTCCTGCAGAGGGGACCCCAGGAGGTAAGGGGGGGACACACCTGGGATGGGGACATCTCGGGGTGGGGGGGGTGGGAGGTGGGATGGGGACACTCGGGGCAGGATGGAGACGTCTGGGGGGGGTTGGGGACACAAAATGGGGACACTGGGGGTGGGCTGGTGGCACCAGGGCTAAGGTGGGGGCTGCTGGTTCGTGGCAGCCTCCACCTCCTTCCCCTCGTGCCTCAGTTTCCCCACCCCATCCCCTTTCCTCCCTTAGGAGATCAACCAGCACCTGGTGAACCTCTACAGCCTCCTCCACCAGCTCCAGGTGGGTGTCCCGGAGGGATCGGGGGGGATTTGGGAGGTGGGGGGGATGATTTGGGGGATGGGGGGAGGATTTGGGGGGTGGGGGGGGATTTGGGGGGTAGGCAGGGTTGGGGTGCACCCATCCCTGATGTCCTTGTCCCCCCCCCAGGCCGTGGTGAGCCAGCAGGACACGCTGCTGGAACTGCAGCTCCAGGAGGCTCCCGAAAAACCATCCCGGGGGCCGGGGGGGACACGACTTGGGGGAGGGGGGGTCGAGAAGGGGGAGGAGGCGGTGGAGATGGAACCAAAGGGAGAGAAGGAGGAGGAGGAGGAGGAGGAGCCCACGGAGCGGAAATCGGCGGAGGAGGAGCCCACGGAGAAGAAGGGAGCGGAGGATCCGGAGCGGAATCCGGAGCAGAATCCGGATTTGGGCCGGACGGAGCTGGAGCTGCTGCGGAGGCAGCACGGGTTGGTGCAGGAGGAGCTGGGGAGGTGCCGGAGGCTCTGCCAGGAGCGGGCGGAGGAAGCGGCGGAGCTGGAGCGGCGGCTGCGGGAAAGCGAACGGGAACGGGGGCGGCTGGAGCGGGAGCTGGAGGAGGGGCGGGGGCTGCCCGGGGGAGGGACCCGGCCCGGGAACGACCCCCGGAGGAGGAGTCTGCCCGCGGGGGATGCGCTGTACAGCGGCTACAACCCCACGCAGGTACGGGAGGGGTTGGGGGGGACACGAGTGGGATGTGCTCATCTGTGACACGAGGGGGTCAGGGCTCAGCACCCCCGGGGCTGGGTGCTGGGGGTGGGTGTGTTCAGGGGTGACACGAGTGGGTGTTCCTGTGCGTGACATGAGTGGGTCAGGGCTCAGCACCCCCCGGGTCTGGGTGCTGGGGGTGGGTGGGTGTTCATGGGTGACACGAGTGGGTGCTCCCATGCGTGACACGAGTGGGTCAGGGCTCAGCACCCCCGGGTCTGGGTGCTGGGAGATGCTGGGTGTGTGTGTGTTCATGCGTGACACGAGTGGGTCCGACCTGGGGCTCAGCACCCTGGGTCTGGGTGCTGTGTGTGTGTTCATGGGTGACACGTGTGGGTGCTCCCATGCGTGACACGAGTGGGTCAGGGCTCAGCACCCCCCAGGTCTGGGTGCTTGGGGTGTGTGTGTGTTCATGGGTGACATGAGTGGGTGCTCTCATGCGTGACACGAGTGGGTCTGACCTAGGGCTCAGCACCCCTGGGTCTGGGTGCTGTGTGTGTGTTCATGGGTGACACGTGTGGGTGCTCCCATGCGTGACATGAGTGGGTCAGGGCTCAGCACCCCTGGGTCTGGGTGCTGTGTGTGTGTGTGTGTTCATGCGTGACACGAGTGGGTGCTCCCATGTGTGACACGAGTGGGTCAGGGCTCAGCACCCCCAGGGTCTGGGTGCTAGGGGTGGGTGGGTGTTCATGGGTGACATGAGTGGGTGCTCATGCGTGACACGAGTGGGTCGAGGCTCAGCAGCCCCCAGGTCTGGGTGCTGGGAGATGCTGGGGGTGAGTGTGTTCATGGGTGACATGAGTGGGTGCTCTCATGCGTGACATGAGTGGGTCAGGGCTCAGCACCCCCGGGTCTGGGTGCTGGGAGATGCTGGGGGTGTGTGTGTTCATGTGTGACACGAGTGGGTCCGACCTGGGGCTCAGCACCCCTGGGTCTGGGTGCTGTGTGTGTGTTCATGGGTGACACGTGTGGGTGCTCCCATGCGTGACACGAGTGGGTCAGGGCTCAGCACCCCCCAGGTCTGGGTGCTGGGTGTGTGTGTGTGTTCATGTGTGACACGAGTGGGTGCTCTCATGCGTGACACGAGTGGGTCAGGGCTCAGCACCCCCAGGTCTGGGTGCTTGGGGTGTGTGTGTGTTCATGGGTGACATGAGTGGGTGCTCTCATGCGTGACACGAGTGGGTCTGACCTAGGGCTCAGCACCCCTGGGTCTGGGTGCTGTGTGTGTGTTCATGGGTGACACGTGTGGGTGCTCTCATGCATGACATGAGTGGGTCAGGGCTCAGCACCCCCAGGGTCTGGGTGCTAGGGGTGGTGGGTGTTCATGGGTGACACGAGTGGGTGCTCTCATGCGTGACACGAGTGGGTCGAGGCTCAGCAGCCCCCAGGTCTGGGTGCTGGGAGATGCTGGGGGGTGAGTGTGTTCATGGGTGACATGAGTGGGTGCTCCCATGCGTGACATGAGTGGGTCAGGGCTCAGCACCCCCGGGTCTGGGTGCTGGGAGATGCTGGGTGTGTGTGTGTTCATGCGTGACACGAGTGGGTCCAACCTGGGGCTCAGCACCCCTGGGTCTGGGTGCTGTGTGTGTGTTTATGGGTGACACGTGTGGGTGCTCTCAAGCGTGACATGAGTGGGTCAGGGCTCAGCACCTTCAGGTCTGGGTGCTGGCGTGTGTGTGTGCTCATGCGTGACACGAGTGGGTGCTCTCATGTGTGACACGAGTGGGTCGGGGCTCAGCACCCCCAGGTCTGGGTGCTGGGGAAGTGTGTGTGTTCATGGTGACACGAGTGGGTCAGGGCTCAGCACCCCCAGGTGTCACAGGTGGGGGGGGGAGGGTCACAGATGGACTCACCCGTGACACGAGTGTGTCCATCCTCAGCCCCCCTGCCCTGACCCCCCCACCCCCCGTTATTTTTCCCTGCAGCTGAGCCACGGCCCCCCCTCCCCCGGCCTCACCTTCCACGCCCCCCCCTTCTCCCCCTGCTCCCACCCAGAGCTGGAATTTGGGGGGGGGATGGACCCCACCCCCTGCCTGAGGAAGAGGAGCTGCTGGAGGACGAAGAGGCCTTGGGGGGTCCCCACTCCCCCCCCCACAGCCCCCGAGGTGGGTCCTGGGGATGAAGGGGGAGGACAGACAACCCCCCCATCCCTGGGCCCCCCCTCCCCCAATTTTTTTTTTTGGGGGGGGGGCTCATCTGATGTTTTTTCCCTCAGATTTCCTGCGGATGCAGGACATCCCCGAGGAGGTGGAGAACAGCCAGGAGCTGAAAGAAGAGAGTTAGGACCCCCCCGGACCCCCCCAGACCCCCCCCTCCCCACCAGGGGGTATTTGAGAGGGGTGGGGGGGGGGACAGACACCCCTCCCCTCCAAACTGATATTTTTGGGGGGGGGGGGGCAACACCCATGACACCAATTTGGGACCAATGTGTGTGTCCCCCCCCCCTTCAGCTCGGATTTATTTATTTATTTTGTTGTATTTTTTTTTGGGGGGGGGTCCCAAGATGTTGCCCCCCCCCCCCAATAAATGAAGTCACCAGAGAGGGGAGGTCTCTGCCCAAGCTTGGTGTCCCCCCCACCCTCCCTTTTTTTTTGGTTTTTTTTTTTGGGGGGGGGGGCACTGGCAGAGGTTGGTTCCCCCCTGGAGGAGGTGGGGGGGGGGGAGGTTGGCTGTAAAAAGAGCTAAAAAAGGCCAAAAAAAAAGAAGGAAAAAAAAAGGAAAAGAATTAAAAAGATCGGTTTGGACCCAAAGTGTGTGGCTGGGGGTGGGGGGAGCATCCAGACCCCCCCGGCTTGGGCGTGGGGGGGGGGGGTGCTGAGTGTGGGGGGGTCTCATCCCTGCTCTGAGCGGCTCCATTCTCAGCCGGGGGGTGCCCAGGGCTGGGGAGGGGTCCCGAGTGGGGGGGTCCCGAGTGGGGGTGTGGGTGTGGGGGGGTTGTTCCCGGGGTGTCCCCAGGGGGAGGTGACGGGACGGGCCCGGGATGGGCGTGGGGAGGGGCCGGGGGTGGAGGACGCGCACCTGGAGCCCGCACCCAGCGCTCTGCACCCGCACCCGGGGTTGGGTGGGTGGGTGCGTGGGTGCGTGGGTGGGGGTCCCGGAACCCCCCCCCTCCGCCCCCCGCCATGAAGCGAATCTTCTCCTGCTCCAGCTCGCAGGTGCCGGTGAGTCCCGGGGGGACACCGGGGGGGACACGGCCCGGGGAGGGGGGGGGACACGGTGCTGGGCTCAGCCCCACGGATTGGACCCACACCGGGTCCCGGGCCGGTTCCGGTGCCCGACCCGGTTGTTGGCCCTGGGTCGCGTTTCCTGGTACCAGATTCTGGTCCCGGTTCCCAGCCCCGGCTCCCGGGTTTCGGTCCCGGTTCCTACTCTTAGATTGTAGCCGTGGTCTCGGTTCCCGGTCCCGGTTCCCGGTGCTGGTTCCCGGTCCCGGTTCCTGGTCTCGGTCCTAGATCCCAGTCCCGGTTCTGGTTCCTGGTGCCCATCCCGGTTCCCGGTGTCCATCTCAGAACCCAGTCCCAGATTCCCGATTCCCAGTGCCCACCCCGGTTCCCGGATACGGGTCCCGGCTCTGGTGCCCGGTCTCGGTCCCGGTCCCGGTTCGGTTGCCCACCCAGGCCGGGTTCCGGCAGCCCGACAAACCAGCCGGGCAGGCACAGGCCGGGACACGTTCCGGGCCGGCCCCGCCTTCCCCACCGGGACCCAGCGGGGGTTCGGAACCCCCCCGGGATTCAGGACCCGCCCTGCACCCCCCCCCCCCCCCTCCTCAACCTCCTCAGCGGGGAAACTGAGGCACGGCTGCGCTCTGCGTGGGGAGGGACCCTCGGGCTTGGCGAGCCCGTGCCTCAGTTTCCCCCGGCGCTGGTGGCCCCGCAGGGTGCGGGGGGGTCCCGGGGGTCCCTCAGCCCCCTCCACCCCCCCCCCAAAAAAAAGGCGGAGAGCTGGAGCAGGCGGGACCAGAAGCTGCTGGAGGCCGTGGAGCGGGGGGACGTGTCCCGCGTGGCCACCTTGGCCACCAGCAAGCGTGCCCGACCCGCCAAGCTCAACGCCGCCGGGCAATCCGCGTAGGTTGGGGACACGGTGGGGACAGAGGAGGGAGTGGTGGGGACAGGGGTGACCTCCTGGCGTGTGTCCCTCCCCCCCCCGCCCCCCCGCAGCTTCCACCTGGCAGCGGCCAAGGGGCTCCCCGAGTGCCTGAGGCTGCTGCTCGCCCACGGGGCACCCATCGACGAGAGGAACCTGGAGGGTGAGCTGGGGACAAGGCTTGGGGACACCTCCCCGGGGCTGGGGACACCTCCCCAGGATTGGGGACATCTCCCTGGAGCTGGGGACAAGGCTTGGGGACACCTCCCCGGGGCTGGGGACACCTCCCCAGGATTGGGGACATCTCCCTGGAGCTGGGGACAAGGCTTGGGGACACCTGCCTGGGGTTGGGGACACCTCCCCAGGATTGGGGACATCTCCCTGGAGCTGGGGACAAGGCTTGGGGACACCTCCCTGGAGCTGGGGACACCTCCCTGGGGCTGGGGACAAGGCTTGGGGACACCTCCCCGGGGTTGGGGACACCTCCTTGGAGCTGGGGACACCTCCCCGGGGCTGGGGACAAGGCTTGGGAACATCTCCCTGGGGCTGGGGACACCTCCCTGGGGCTGGGGACACCTCCCCAGGGCTGGGGACACCTCCCCGGGGTTGGGGACACCTCCCTGGAGCTGGCGACACCTCCCCGGGGCTGGGGACAAGGCTTGGGGACACCTCCCTGGGGCTGGGGACACCTCCCTGGAGCTGGGGACACCTCCCTGGGGCTGGGGACACCTCCAGGTGGTCCCTGCGGGGTGATGCACGCCGTGTCCTGCTGTGCTGGAGGAAAGGTGTCCCCAAGGTGAGGTGTCCCCACGGTGGGATGTCACCTGTGTGGGGGGTTGGGATTGCTGTGGCTGGGTGTCCCCAGTGTCCCCTGGGCCACCCGTGGGTCTCTGTCAGGCAGCACCGCCCTGCACTTGGCCACCATCGCCTGCCAGCCCCAGTGTGTCAAAGTCCTGCTGCAGGTATGGGGACAGGGACAGGGATAGGGACAGGGACAGGGGACAGGGACAGGGATGGGGACATGGGGGACAGGGATGGGGACAGGGATGGGGATGGGGACATGGGGACAGTATGGGGACAAGGATAGGGACAGGGATGGGGACAGGGACGGGGATGGGGATGGGGACAGGGATAGGGACAGAGACAGGGGACAGGGATGGGGATGGGGACAGGTGGGACAGGGACAGGCGACATGGATGGGGATGGGGACAGGGATGGGGACAGGGATGGGGATGGGGACAGGGATAGGGACAGAGACAGGGGACATGGATGGGGATGGGGACAGGGACAGGGATGGGGACAGGGACAGGGAACAGGGATGGGGATGGGGACAGGGACAGGGATGGGGACAGGGACAGGGCTGGGGACAGGTGGGACAGGGATGGGGACAGTGGTAGGGATGGAGATAGGGATAATGATTGGGGATAGGGATGGATGGGGACAGGGACGGGGCACAAGAGTGGGGACAAGGACAGAGGGGGACAGGGCTGGGGACAAGGACAGGGTGGGGGTCCCCATCTCGGGGGGTCCCTGCCCGCTGTGTCCCCCCCCAGCACGGAGCCAATGAGGGCCACGTGGATGGGCAGGAGAGGACCCCCCTGCACTGGGCTGGTGAGTGACAGGGGGGACACGGGGAGGGGACACGGGGAGGGGACAGGAGGGGACGTTGCCACCTCCCCCGCAGCATCCTCGGGCTGTGCCTCCAGCGTTCTGCTGCTCTGTGACCACGAGGCTGTCCTGGACGTCACCGACGCCGTGAGTGGGGACCTAGGGAGGGCTGGCGGGGGGTGGCAGGGGACAGAGGGGGCTGACGGTGTCCCCTGTCCCCTCCCAGCGGGGACAGACCCCCCTGATGCTGGCGGCGGGGGGCAACCACGCTGCCATCTGCGCCCAGCTCCTGCGGCGCGGGGCTGACCCCCGCCTGGCTGACAAGGACAACAAGTGAGTGGCCCTGGGGACAAGGGGACACCGGGAGGACGGGACGGGGTGACAGGGAGGGGGGGGCTGTCCCCAGGGGAGTCGGTGTCCCTGGGAAGCCACCGCTGCAGAGAGGGGTCCCCAAGGGGAAAGGGGGGAGAGAACGGGGCCACCGTGTCCCCTTGTCCTTGTGCCACTGTGCCCTGGTGTCACCGTGTTCTGGTGCCACCATGTCCCCATGTCCTTGTGCCACCATCCCACTGTATCACTGTGCCCTGGTGTCCCTATGTCCCCGTGTCCTGGTGCCACTGTGTCCCCATGTCCTGGTGTCAGTGTGTCCCCATGTCCTTGTGCCACTGTCCCACCGTGCCCCCCTGTCCTGGTGCCACTGTGTCCCCGTGTCCTGGTGTCCTTGTGCCACCATCCCACTGTATCACTGTGCCCTGGTGTCCCCGTGTCCCTCTGTCCTGGTGTCACTGTGTCACCATGTCCTGGTGCCACCGTGTCCCCGTGTCCTGGTGTCCCCGTGTCCTGGTGTCACCGTGTCCCCGTGTCCTGGTGTCACCGTGTCACCGTGTCCTGGTGCCACCGTGTCCTGGTGTCCCCGTGTCCTGGTGCCACCGTGTCCCCTTGTCCCCGCCTCCCAGGACCGCCCTGGCGCTGGCCCGGGAGTGCGGGAGCCTGGAGTCTGCGGAGCTTCTGCTGCGATACGAGGGGACCCTGGGAGGGGACAAAGCCCCAGAGCTGCGGTGGCACCCGGGGGGGACAGGTGAGACCCCCGGTGTCACCCCCACCCCTCAGGCGGCTGATTTTAAGGGGAAAAAAAAGGCAAAAAAAGGGATTGCGGGGACTCCTCCCAGCAGGGAACGGCCCTGGGCACCCCCCAGCGAGGGGACAGGGGACAGAGGGGGGTGACAACGAGGAGGAGGAGGAGGACGAAGAGCTGGAGGTGACGGCGAGGAAGGAGCAGGAAGGTCACCAGGTGGTGGCCGACGCTGTCACCCTCCGAGAGCCTGGCCAAGAAGGTGACAAAGCTGAAGACGATGGAGGTGGCAAAGGTGACAAAGATGAAGACGATGGAGGTGGCACCCGGCACCCGGAGGAGCTGAGGAAGAGGAAGGCGGTGGAGGAAGGAGAAGAAGGGACCCAGGGCCACGGGGAGGGTGACACTGTGTCCCTCTTCCTGGCCTGGTTGGGGACAGAGTGCTCTGAGCTCCGGGAGGTGACAAGCAAGGCCCGGAGGTGGGCGCGGGGGCTGCGGGGGGAGCTGGAGGGGACCTTGAGGAACAAACTGGAGGGGGAGGTGGTGGCAGCTGCCACCATCAGGAGAAGTTTGGTGGCTTGGGAGAAGTTGGTGGCCAGCTTGGAGCGAGCCTTGAGCCAAACCCACCGGAGCCACGGGGAGATCCTCCAGAGGTGCCAGATCCTCCTGGAAAACTCCTGGAGTGGGACGGAACCTCCGGGCAGCAAGGGCTTGGGGGGGGGTGGGATGGAGACCCCACACCCCAATTCCTTGGTGGGATGTGGGGTGGAGACCCCAAAACTCAACCCCTTGGTTGGTGGTGGGATGGAGACCCCACAGCTCCAGGGCTTGGTGGGGGGTGGGATGGAGACCCCAAAACTCAATTCCTTGGTGGGAGGTGGGGTGGAGACCCCAAAACTCAACCCCTTGGTGGGGGTTGGGATGGAGACCCCAAAACTCAAGCCCTTGGTTGGGGGTGGGATGGAGACCCCACAGCTCCAGGGCTTGGTGGGGGGTGGGGTGGAGACCCCAAAACTCAACTCCTTGGTTGGGGGTGGGATGGAGACCCCACAGCTCCAGGGCTTGGTGGGGGGTGGGATGGAGACCCCAAAACTCAACTCCTTGGTGGGAGGTGGGGTGGAGACCCCAAAACTCAAGCCCTTGGTGGGGGGTGGGATGGAGACCCCACGCCCCAAATCCTTGGTGGGGGGTGGGCTGGGGACAGGAGGTGCCAGCAGGAAGTTGGAGGAGGAGGTGGTGGAGCTGCGGGAGAACAACGGGAACCTCGTGGAGGAGCTGGGGAGGCTGCGGGGGCAGCGGCGGCGGCTGCGGGAGGAGCTGGGGAGGCTGCGGGGAGGGGCGGGAGGAGGAGGAGGAGGAGGAGAGGTGGGGCCAGGAAGGTCCCAAGTGGCCACCGTGGCCACCATCAGAACCCCCCCGGGCCGGGTGGCGGGGCCGGGGGGAGGGGATGGGGATGGAGATGGGGAGGGGGTCCTGGGGGAGCTGCAGCAGAAGTTGGAGGGGTTGGTGAGGACCCAGCAGCGGGTCCTGAGGTTGGTGACAGAGATGGAGGGAGAGGAGGTGGCAACGGGGACAACGGGGCTGGCACCTGGGGATGGCCCGGAGCCACCTGGGCCACCAAACCAGCCCCTGGAGCCACTTGGGGATGGCCCGGAGCCACCGGGGCCACCAAAGCAGCCCCTGGAGCCACCTGGGGATGGCCCGGAGCCACCAGGGCCACCAAAGCAGCCCCTGGAGCCACCTGGGGATGGCCCGGAGCCACCAGGGCCACCAAAGCAGCCCCTGGAGCCACTTGGGGATGGCCCGGAGCCACCAGAGTCACCAAAGCAGCCCCTGGAGCCACCAGAGGAGGTGCTGAAGCCACCGGGGCCACCAGAGCAGCCCCCGGAGCCCCCCGAGCCCCCGTTGGGGTGGTGGCAGTGGCAGGAGGTGGCAGTGGTGGCCCAGGAGCGAGTGGCCCATCTGGAGCAGGTCCTGGCCCGGCTGCGGGAGCGTGCGGGGGAGCGGGAGGGGACGGTAAGGGAGCCGCGGGACACGGGGGTGGGGACGGGGACAGAGCCATTGTGTGGCTGTCCCCATTGTCCCCGTTGCCCTCTCCTTCCCATCCCTGTCCTCGCTGCTGTCCCCTCCCCATCCCGATGTTGTCGCCGTTGCCATCTCCTCCCTATTCCTGGGGCCATCACCACCCCTGTCCCCTTCCCACCGTTGTCCCCGTGTCATCCCTGTCCCCATCCTATCCCATTCTCCACCCTTGTCCCCATCCCTGTCCTTGTCCCCTTGTCCCCACTCTCCCCATCCCTGTCCCCTCATCACCCTTATCCCCATCCCATCCTTGTCCCCCTCCTTGTCCCCCCTGTCCCCATCCCATCCTTGTCCCCCTCCTTGTCCCCCCTGTCCCCATCCCATCCTTGTCCCCCTCTTTGTCCCTTTGTCACCTTTCTCCCCATCCTTGTCCCCATCCCATCCTTGTCCCCCTCTTTGTCACCCTTCTCCCCATTCCTTCCTTGTCCCCCTCCTTGTCCCTTTGTCACCCTTCTCCCCATCCTTGTCCCCATCCCATCCTTGTCCCCCTCCTTGTCCCCTTGTCCCCCTTCTCCCCATCCCTGTCCCCATCCCATCCTTGTCCCCTTGTCCCCCCTGTCCCCATCCCATCCTCGTCCCCCTCCTTGTCCCTTTGTCACCCTTCTCCCCATCCTTGTCCCCATCCCATCCTTGTCCCCCTCTTTGCCCCTTTGTCACCCTTCTCCCCATTCCTTCCTTGTCCCCCTCCTTGTCCCCTTGTCCCCCTTCTCCCCATCCCATCCTCATCCCCCTCCTTGTCCCCCCTGTCCCCATCCCATCTTTGTCCCCCTCTTTGTCCCTTTGTCACCTTTCTCCCCATTCCTTCCTTGTCCCCCTCCTTGTCCCCTTGTCCCCCCTGTCCCCATCCCATCCTCGTCCCCCTCCTTGTCCCCTTGTCCCCCTTCTCCCCATCCCTGTCCCCATCCCATCCTTGTCCCCCTCCTTGTCCCCTCATCACCCCTGTCCCCATCCCATCCTCGTCCCCACCCTCGTCCCCCCTTGTCCCCCTCCTTGTCCCCATTGGCTGGGGGGGTGCTGGGGGTGGTGACAACTGGGGACAGAGGTGCCACCCCCCAGCACGTGTCACCCCCCCCCCCCAGCTGAAGCGGCTGCTGGGACAGACGGAGCGGCTCTCGGCCGAGGTGCTGGGGCTGCGGGGACAGAGCGCCCACCTCCGGCTCCAGATCGAGGTGGGGACCTCCCCCCCGTGTCACCTCCCCCCCCTGCCACCCCCCTGGGCTGTCACCTCCTGTCACCCTCCCCACCTCCTGCAGCTCCAGCAGAAGAACCACCGGGAGATCGTGGCCGTCTACAGGAGCCACCTGCTCAGCGCTGCCCAGGTTGGGGGGGTCCCCAAGGGGACGGGGTGACCCCCCGGGGGTGGCTGTGACCCTTTTAGGGTGGCTGTGACCCTCTTGGGGTGGCTGTGACCCCCCGGGGGGTGGCTGTGACCCTTTTAGGGTGGCTGTGACCCTTTTGGGGTGGCTGTGACCCCCCGGGGGGTGGCTGTGACCCTCTTGGGGTGGCTGTGACCCTCCTGGGGTGGCTGTGACCCTCTTGGGGTGGCTGTGACCCTTTTAGGGTGGCTGTGACCCTCCTGGGGTGGCTGTGACCCTTTTAGGGTGGCTGTGACCCTCCTGGGGTGGCTGTGACCCTTCTGGGGTGGCTGTGACCCTTCTGGGGTGGCTGTGACCCTCCTGGGGTGGCTGTGACCCTTTTAGGGTGGCTGTGACCTCCCGGGGGGTGGCTGTGACCCTCCTGGGGTGGCTGTGACCCTCTTGGGGTGGCTGTGACCCTCCTGGGGGGTGGCTGTGACCCTTTTGGGGTGGCTGTCACCCCCCTGTCCCCACAGGGGCTGATGGACCCCCGGGTGTACGCGGTGCTGCTGCAGATCCTGCGGGGCCCTGGGGGGGTGGCGGGAGAGGACCCAACCCCGCAGCCCCTCTGCCAGTAAAGGACAGACACGTGTCACCTCTGTGTCACCTCTGTGTCACCTCTGTGTCCACAGCACTGTCCCCATCACTGTCACCTCTGCGTCCCCAGCAGTGTCACCTGTGTGTCACCTGTGTCCCCATCACTGTCACCTCTGTGTCACCTCTGTGTCCCCAGCTGTGTCACCTGTGTGTCACCTGTGTCCCCATCACTGTCACCTCTGCGTCCCCAGCACTGTCCCCAGCACTGTCACCTCTGCGTCCCCAGCAGTGTCACCTGTGTCACCTGTGTCCCCATCGCTGTCACCTCTGTGTCCCCAGCACTGTCCCCATCACTGTCACCTCTGCGTCCCCAGCTGTGTCACCTGTGTCACCTGTGTCCCCATCACTGTCACCTCCGTGTCCCCAGCACTGTCCCCAGCACTGTCACCTCTGCGTCCCCAGCAGTGTCACCTGTGTCACCTGTGTCCCCATCGCTGTCACCTCTGTGTCCCCAGCACTGTCCCCATCACTGTCACCTCTGCGTCCCCAGCTGTGTCACCTGTGTCACCTGTGTCCCCATCACTGTCACCTCCGTGTCCCCAGCACTGTCCCGATCCGTGTCCCCGGAGGAGGGGGCAATGAGTGGGCGGGGCTAGCGAGGAAAACGGGCGTGGTCAAGGAACAGCGGGCGGGGCCAAAGTACCGATGGGCGTGTCCAAAGGGGCGATGGGCGTGGTCGCGCATATCTGGGCGTGGCCGCGCAGTTATGGGCGTGGCCGCGCAGGTATTGGGCGTGGCCGCGCGGTTGTGGGCGTGTCCAAGGGCGGTGGGCGTGGCTCTGCGGCTGCGCGAGCCTTCTTGCCCCGCCCCGCCCCGCCCGCCTCGCGCGGCCGCCATGACCCAAAATGGCGGAGACGGCGGAGCTGAAGGTGCGGGACGGGAGGGGGGGACACGGGGAGTGTCTGGGGGTATGAGGAGGGGGTGATAGGGTGAGGTGGGGGCTGAGGGCCTGAGGAGGGGGCTGAGGAGGGGGCTGAGAGGATGAGGAGGGGGCTGAGAGGATGAGGAGGGAGCTGAGGGGCTGAGGAGGGGTCTGAGAGGATGAGGAGGGGGCTGAGGGGCTGAGGAGGGGGCTGAGGGGCTGAGGAGGGGGCTGAGAGGCTGAGGAGGGGGCTGAGAGGCTGAGGAGGGGGCTGAGAGGATGAGGAGGGGGCTGAGGGGGTGAGGAGGGGTCTGAGGGGGTGAGGAGGGGTCTGAGGGGGCTTGACGGGGTGAGGGGGGGATCTGAGGGGCTTTGAGGGGATGAGGAGGGGTGTGGGGGGGTTTCAGAGGGTGAGGAGGGGTGTGGGGGGCGAAGGGGGGTCTGAGGGGGTGAGGAGAGGGGTGAGGGGGGATCTGAGGGTTGAGGAGGGATCTGAGGGGGTTTAAGGAGTTGAGGGGTCTGAGGATGGGTTTGAGGGGGTGAGGAGAGGTCTGAAGGGGTCTGAGGGGCTGTGAAGGGGTGAGGAGGGGTTTGAGGAGGGGTCTGAGGGGGTGAGAAGGGGTTTGAGGGAGAGAGGAGAGGTCTGAAGGGGTCTGAGGGGGTGAGGAGGGGTCTGAAGGGGTCTGAGGGGTGAGGAGGGGTCTGAAGGAGTCTGAGGGGTGAGGAGGGGTCTGAAGGGGTTCTGAGGGGTGAGGAGGGGTCTGAAGGGGTTTGAGGGGTGAGGAGGGGTCTGAGGGGTGAGGAGGGGTCTGAAGGAGTCTGAGGGGTGAGGAGGGGTCTGAGGGGTGAGGAGGGGTCTGTGGTTCCTGGTGCCAGGGGGCTGTGGCACTGGGGACATTTGGGGTGGGAGCTCTGTGTGTGTGTGTGGGGGGGGGAATTTTGGGGGCTGGGGGTGAAGTGGAGCCTGGGGGAGCTCTGGAGATGCTGAGCTGTGGAGAAAAGAGGTGGAAACCTGGAGGAAGGTTCAGAGCCTGGAAAAAAAAAAACAAAAAAACCAAAAACCAAACCAAAGGAGTTGGGGGGGATTTTGGGGTGGGGGGCAGAGAGGGTGTAGCATGGTGCTGCCCCAGTGCTGCAGCTGGATGGGGGCTTCACCTCCTCCACTTTTTCTCTCTCGTTTTTTTAGGAGTCAGAGTGTGTCACCCACCAGCCTGTGGAATATGAAATTGCCCCTGGTAACTAATTCCAAAGCTGATTTTTTTTTTTTTCCCCCCCTTTTTCCCTCCCCCCCCCCCCCTCTCTTTAGTGGTATTATATTTCCCCACACCCCCCCTCCCCCTTTTAAACTGGATTTGAAGTGGCCCTTTCCCAGTCAGACCATTTGGGAACTGGCACCTTTTTTTTGGCCACCACCTCCTTCTGCAGAGTTATTTTCCTCCTTCATCTTTCCAGCAACTCCCTGGTTAAATTTTGGTTAAATTTTGATCCTTCTCCCCTTTAAACTTCCCCCTGACAACCACCCCAAAAAAACCCAAGAGCAGGGGACAAACTGGAAGGAGGTGACTGGGGAGGGGATGCCAGAGCTTTTTTTGTTTTGTTTTTTTTGGGGGGGGGTTTATTTTTGCCTTTCTCTCCTCTATCTCCCTTCACCTCTGGTTTCCCAGCCAGGAGTTGAAGTTTTTTTTTTCCATCTGTGTCAAACAAACAAAAAAATAATCAAAGAGGAGCCAAGGGGGGGAAAAAAATCCAACATGAAAAGCAAAATGTTTTCTCTTTCCTTGACTTAAAAAACCCAAAGGTGAGGAGGGAAGAGTTTTGAGCATCCCACTCAGCCCCTTCCCAAGCCCTCCAGCTCTTCCTTGCCACCTCTTAAATAAAAAGAGGCAAGAAAAAAACCATTTTTTGGGGTTTTTTTTTGTTAATCAGAGAGGTTGGTGGTGACACAGCCACCAGTGCTGGTGGTTTGGGGTTTTTTTTTTTCAATCCTAAAGGTGAATTTGGTGCTGCTGAGCCATGCTACACTCATCTCTTGGTGGTTGGAAGAGTCTGGGAGGAGGATTTGGGGCAAAATCTCTGTGAAATTTTGGGTGAAATCTGTGCCTTTTCAGGGGTGTTGTTTTTTTGGGGTTTTTTTTCCTCAGAGGTTTTTAAAACAGGCACTGGCAGAGTTGAGGGAAACCCCAGCTCTTAAATTTTGGCAGCAGGTTTCCTGCCTTGGCTAAAATTCCCCCCAAATGCCTCCCAACCCCCCCTAAAAAAAAAAGAAAACCAAATCCAAATCCTTTTTCCTTTTCTTCAACCTTTTGGGTAAAATCCTCAGGGGTTTTGTGGGGATTTTTCCACCAGGAAACCCCAACCTGACAGCTCACACCCCTCTTCTGGGACTTTTGAGCCCTTCACCTTTGGGTTTTTACCCAAACTGGGCTAAATTTGGGAAGAATTCTGTTCCCTGGGAGGCATTTGGAGCTCCTGCACCCTTTCTGGGTTCCAACAGGGGAGTTTTAGGACTTGAACCACTCTGCTTTTAACCCTAAAAGGTTAAAAAAAAACCAAAAACAACCCCAAAATGTCTTGTGATTCCTCCACCTCAATCCCTGCTCCTCCCCTGGGTGCTGAAATAAACCTGATTTCCAACCCCTGTCAGGAGCTGAGGTTTTGGGGCCACTCAGCCTGAACTTTACCCCCAGACAGGTCCCAAAAAGCTTTAATTTCAACCCAAACTTGACCCTGCAGGGAACTTTTCTCCCCCTCAGGCTCCCAGAAGCTTCTGGGCCATCCCGCCCTCACCCTTTGGCCTCCCCAGCTGCCAGAGAAGCCTCTAAATGCCCCAAATTCCCCAAACCCCAGAGTTTAATATTTCCTAAGGGGGGGCCCAACCTTGCCAGTGCCTTTTTTTGAATCCTCCACCCTCCCAGCAAGCCCAGAACTGGGGGATTTGGGGCTGTTTTGTTTTTTTTTGGGGTGGTTTCAGCTCCCGCTCAGCGCTCCTCATTTTTCATTGTTTTTTTTTGTTTTTTTCTTGTTTTCTCGGTGTTTCTTGCAGCAGATGGGGATGAGCTTTAGGGTCTCAGAGCTCCAGGTTCTCTTTTAAACCCTCCACCCTCCCAGCAAGCCCAGAACTGGGGGATTTGGGGCTGTTTTGAATTTTTTGGGTTGGTTTCAGCTCCCGCTCAGCGCTCCTGATTTTTCGTTGTCTTTTTTTCTTGTTTTCTTGGTGTTTCTTGCAGCAGATGGGGATGAGCTTTAGGGTCTCAGAGCTCCAGGTTCTCTTTTGAACCCTCCACCTTCCCAGCAAGCCCAGAACTGGGGGATTTGGGTTTGTTTTGGTTTTTTTGGGGTGGTTTCAGCTCCCGCTCAGCGCTCCTCATTTTTCGTTGTTGTTTTTTTTTCGTTTGTTTTTTTTCTTGTTTTCTCGGTGTTTTTTGCAGCACATGGGGATGAGCTTTAGGGTCTCAGAGCTCCAGGTTCTCTTTTGAACCCTCCACCCTCCCAGCAAGCCCAGAGCTGGGGGATTTGGGGCTGTTTTGAAATTTTTGGGTTGGTTTCAGCTCCCGCTCAGCGCTCCTGACTTTTCGTTGTCTTTTTTTTTGTTTTTTTCTTGTTTTCTTGGTGTTTCTTGCAGCAGATGGTGATGAGCTTTAGGGTCTCAGAGCTCCAGGTTCTCTTTTGAATCCTCCACCCTCCCAGCAAGCCCAGAGCCGGGGGATTTGGGGTTGCTTTGAATTTTTTGGGGTGGTTTCAGCTCCCGCTCAGCGCTCCTGACTTTTCGTTGTCTTTTTTTTTGTTTTTTTCTTGTTTTCTCGGTGTTTCTTGCAGCAGATGGGGATGAGCTTTAGGGTCTCAGAGCTCCAGGTTCTCTTTTGAACCCTCCACCTTCCCAGCAAGCCCAGAGTTGGGGGGTTTGGGGCTGTTTTGAAATTTTTGGGTTGGTTTCAGCTCCCGCTCAGCGCTCCTGATTTTTCCTTGTTGGTTTTTTCCTTGTTGGTTTTTTCGTTGTTGGTTTTTTCCTTGTTTGTTTTTTTTCTTGTTTTCTTGGTGTTTCTTGCAGCAGATGGGGATGAGCTTTAGGGTCTCAGAGCTCCAGGTTCTCTTTTGAACCCTCCACCCTCCCAGTAAGCCCAGAACTGGGGGATTTGGGGCTGTTTTGAAATTTTTGGGGTGGTTTCAGCTCCCGCTCAGCGCTCCTGACTTTTCGTTGTCTTTTTTCTTGTTTTTTTCTTGTTTTCTCGGTGTTTCTTGCAGCAGATGGGGATGAGCTTTAGGGTCTCAGAGCTCCAGGTTCTCTTTTAAACCCTCCACCCTCCCAGCAAGCCCAGAACTGGGGGATTTGGGGTTGTTTTGAATTTTTTGGGGTGGTTTCAGCTCCCGCTCAGCGCTCCTGACTTTTCATTGTCTTTTTTTTTGTTTTTTTCTTGTTTTCTCCGTGTTTCCTGCAGCAGATGGGGATGAGCTTTAGGGTCTCAGAGCTCCAGGTTCTCTTTTGAACCCTCCACCTTCCCAGCAAGCCCAGAGTTGGGGAGTTTGGGGCTGTTTTGAATTTTTTGGGGTGGTTTCAGCTCCCGCTCAGCGCTCCTGATTTTTCATTGTTGGTTTTTTCGTTGTTTGGTTTTTTTCTTGTTTTCTCGGTGTTTCTTGCAGCACATGGGGATGAGGTTTAGAGTCTCAGAGCTCCAGGTTCTCTTTTGAACCCTCCACCCTCCCAGCAAGCCCAGAGCTGGGGGATTTGGGGTTGTTTTGAATTTTTTGGGGTGGTTTCAGCTCCCGCTCAGCACTCCTCATTTTTCGTTGTTTTTTTTTGTTTGTTTTTTTCTTGTTTTCTCGGTGTTTCTTGCAGCACATGGGGATGAGCTTTAGGGTCTCAGAGCTCCAGGTTCTCTTTTGAATCCTCCACCTTCCCAGCAAGCCCAGAACTGGGGGATTTGGGGTTGTTTTGAATTTTTTGGGGTGGTTTCAGCTCCCGCTCAGCGCTCCTGACTTTTCGTTGTCTTTTTTTTTGTTTTTTTCTTGTTTTCTCCGTGTTTCTTGCAGCAGATGGGGATGAGGTTTAGAGTCTCAGAGCTCCAGGTTCTCTTTTGAACCCTCCACCTTCCCAGCAAGCCCAGAGTTGGGGGGTTTGGGGCTGTTTTGAAATTTTTGGGGTGGTTTCAGCTCCCGCTCAGCGCTCCTGATTTTTCATTGTTGGTTTTTTCGTTGTTTGTTTTTTTTCTTGTTTTCTCAGTGTTTTTTGCAGCAGATGGTGATGAGCTTTAGGGTCTCAGAGCTCCAGGTTCTCTTTTGAATCCTCCACCTTCCCAGCAAGCCCAGAACTGGGGGATTTGGGGTTGTTTTGGTTTTTTTGGGTTGGTTTCAGCTCCCGCTCAGCGCTCCTCATTTTTCATTGTTTTTTTTTTTGTTTTTTTCTTGTTTTCTCGGTGTTTCTTGCAGCAGATGGGGATGAGCTTTAGGGTCTCAGAGCTCCAGGTTCTCTTTTGAACCCTCCACCTTCCCAGCAAGCCCAGAGTTGGGGGGTTTGGGGTTGTTTTGAATTTTTTGGGGTGGTTTCAGCTCCCGCTCAGCGCTCCTGACTTTTCGTTGTCCTTTTTTTTGTTTTTTTCTTGTTTTCTCGGTGTTTCTTGCAGCACATGGGGATGAGGTTTAGGGTCTCAGAGCTCCAGGTTCTCTTTTGAACCCTCCACCCTCCCAGCAAGCCCAGAACTGGGGGATTTGGGGCTGTTTTGAATTTTTTGGGGTGGTTTCAGCTCCCGCTCAGCGCTCCTGACTTTTCGTTGTCTTTTTTTTTGTTTTTTTCTTGTTTTCTCAGTGTTTCTTGCAGCACATGGGGATGAGGTTTAGAGTCTCAGAGCTCCAGGTTCTCTTTTGAACCCTCCACCCTCCCAGCAAGCCCAGAGTTGGGGGATTTGGGGTTGTTTTGGTTTTTTTGGGTTGGTTTCAGCTCCCGCTCAGCGCTCCTGACTTTTCGTTGTCTTTTTTTTTGTTTTTTTCTTGTTTTCTCCGTGTTTCCTGCAGCACATGGTGATGAGCTTTAGGGTCTCAGAGCTCCAGGTTCTCTTGGGCTTTGCTGGAAGGAACAAAAGTGGCCGGAAGCACGAGCTGCTGAGCAAGGCCCTGCAGCTCCTCAGGTCAGGCTGCAGCCCGGCCGTCCAGATGAAAATCAAGGAACTTTACAGACGCCGCTTCCCCAGGAAGCTCCTGGCCCCCTCTGACCTCTCCATGCTCCACATCCCAGCAGGACAAGTGCCCTCAGCCACCTCCCTCAGCCAGGCCACCACCGCCTGTCACCTGCCCTACCAGCACAGCTCGCCCAGTGGGCCACCAGCCCTCCTGCCACCCTTGCCACCCCTGACACCCAAGCAGGAAGGGGAGGTCCAGCACCTCTCCCCCATCCACCCCGTGCACCCCGATGTCAAGATGAAGAGGTTGCCCTTCTATGATGTCTATGATGAGCTGATCAAACCCACCACCTTGGGTAGGAGGCAGCCTGGGAGGGGGCATTTCCAGCTCTTTTGGTTTTTTTTTTTTCCCTTCTTGTCTGTCTGTGATTCATTTTTCCCCCCCTACAGAACCTGAGGTTTCCCTTTCCAAACTTGGGGCCTTGATAGGGAATAAAAACCTGGGTGCTCCTCCCCTCCACAGATCCCTGGGTGCCAGGAGGGTGAATTATTCCTTGCTTCGTGGTCCCTGCAAGCAGCTGGGGTTTAACCCACCCCCCTCCTGCCACCTTTGAGCCTGAATCCTCCCTGAATTATTCAAACCTGAGCCTTAAAATATCTTCAGATATAAAATGAGCAGAGAGCTTTGTGGCAGGGGTGAGGTGGGTGATGAGGAAACTGGGCAGGGACAACCCTGGAGCAGGAAAAGCAGGTGGGAAAAGGGCAAAGCCACTGGGGTGGGAAACAGGGAGAAGAAAATTTTATTTTTTTTTCCTTTTGGCTTCATCCCAGGGAAATGGTGGCTTCTGGCAGCAGCAGAGAGGTGGGGGGGGTGTGGGAGCTGGGGGTGCTTTGGCTCCAGGCTTCGTTTGGCCCCATGGGATAAAAAAACCAAAAAAAAAGGTTTAATTGTGGGTTTTTCAAGAAGTTGGGAGTTGTGTTTTCACTTGAGGCTCAGCCCCACCCAGCCCCTGGTTTTCTCTTGGGTTCAGGGTTGTTTTTCTTTCCTCTGAAGCTGTTTGCTGAGGTGCAGATAAGTTGTTTGTGCTCCAGCCCAGCCCCAGCCCCCCCTTTTTTTTTTATTTTTGGCTAAAATTGGCTTTTTTTTTTGGTTTGTCTTTGCCCAGCTGTGGTTAAGCCTCTTTGCTGATGATATCCAGGATTATTTTTTTTTTTTGCCTCCTTTAAAGGTTTGTTCTCCAACTGGGAAGAGTTGGGATGTAATTCCCAGAGGATCCTGGGTTTGTATTTTTGGGCTCCTGGTGGTTTCTGTGTCTTTTTTCTCCATTCAGCCACCTCAATCCTCCCTGTCCCTTTCTCCCAGTGGTTGGGGCAGGAAGTGGTGCCAAAAATCCTGCCAGGAATCCTCAACAAGGGGGAAGGAAAAGTGGGAATAAGGTTGGAGAGGATGAGGATGGGTGAAAAAAACCCAACAGGGGTGAAGCTTCCACCTCTTTTCCTGCACCTGAGGAAGCTCCAGGTTTGGGCTTTTCCCCCCTTCTCCCAGCTTTGGCTTCACCCTGCAGAGGAATCACCAAGGAGCAAAAAAGCTGGAAAATGGTCAAAAATTCCTTTTCAATTTCTTATCCCCCCTAAAGGAAGAGCTTGGCAGCAGGAGCTGGCAGGGCCTCTCATTCCTGGCATTCCTGAGGCTGAGGAAGCAAATTTGGGGGGGAGGCCACCTCAGGGTGGTGGCATCCAGGGCAGAGCTCAGCACCTCCTCCTCCTCAGCTCCATTTTTCCACCCCAGTGTCCCCAAACCCCTGGAAATCCACCCAAAGCTCCAGTTTTGTGGCTGACCCAAAAATCCTGCTGCCACCACACCCTCACCTTCATTTTCCCTTTGCCCCCCCCCACACCCCAGGGATTCTCCATGTCCTGGGAGCTGCTTCTCAAGGCAGCTGCCAAAAACAGGGTAGAAAAGGCCAGTTTGGCTCTTGGCAAATTTTTTTCATCCTTATCCACACTCCTGGGGTTCATTTTTGGGGGGTTTAGAAGTGACCTCGTGGCTCCCCCATCCCTCCCAACCTTTTGCTCTTCCCAGGAAGGTTTTCCTGGCTCCAGGAGGCTGCTGCAGCCCCAGGATGACTTAATTTACCTGAAATTTAATTAAAAAAAATATTTATTTTCCATATTTTTTTTTTTTCAGCCTCCACCAGCAGCCAGAGGTTTGAGGAAGCTCACTTCACTTTTGCTCTCACCCCTCAGCAGGTCCAGCAGATCCTCACCTCCCGGTAAGTGAGGTGAAAAAAACCAAAGAGTTGGGTTAAAAAAAAAAAAGATTAAAACCCCAAAGTGCTCCTGCAGCCAACCAGGACCAGCATGGGAGCCTTGTGTGGGAGAACCAAAAAAAGTGGCAAACAGGAGAAAATTTTAGGATTAAAAACCTAAAAACCCTGCGTTTGCCTCAGCGGGGCTCTACCTGCCCTGAACAGCCTGAAAAAAAGCTTTGAGGTTGGTTTTTCTCCTTTTCCCAAAACTTTCTCCTCATGTCCAAGGTTTTTTTTTTTTAGGTTCTGTCCCTGTTTGGGTGTTTTTTTGGGGCAGGTGTCACCTGTTTGTCCAGCTCAGCCCCACTGGTTGGGTTGAGGATCCAAGGCACGGGTGTTGGTGTCGCTTTAATGTGTGAAACGTTGTGCTGCAGTTGTAATTCCCTGTGAAACACCACTGGCAGGCTTCACACCTCCTCTCTTCCTCTTCCAGAGACATCTTACCCGGTGCCAAATGTGATTACACCATCCAAGTGCAATTAAGGTGAGATCATTGCTTTTTGATCAAAAAAAAAAAAAAAATATAAAAAACGAGCCCTCGCGCCCCGCTGTTCATTTCTCCTCCTTGGTGCCTTTCTCCCTTGGCTTGGTTGGAAATTGTGTGGGGGTTTCCTCCCTGAGCTCAGTCTCCTTGTTCTCTCTCTCTGGGTGCTGTGGATTTCTCAGTTTTTAGGTAAATTCAGAGTAAATTCAGAGTTTTGCACACTTAGGGGGGGGGGGGAACCTGCTGCTTGCTCTGCTGCGTTTGAACCCCTGGCCTGGTTGCAGATTGGTTGCAGAGGATGGGATAAGAGGCAGGAAAGATGGGATAAGAGGCAGGAACCACATTCCCTGCAAGTTCAAACCTTTCTTTTAATATCCCCCCTCCTATTAATCTTGAAAATTCAGAATATTGGAGAGTGTGAGTAGAAGGAAAAGCCCAGGGAGAGCTTTCATGGATCACCCTCCTGTTCCTGCAGTGGTTGTTTAAGTGCCTGCAGCCCTGAAGAGGAACTGAGGAGCCTCTTGCCCAACACTCAACCCTTGGCAGGGTTAAAAAATGTTGAGTTTTATTACCCAGGGGGGTTGAACTCAGCAGAGACAGAGAATCCCTGGAAAAAAAACCAAAAAAAAAAGCTTTGTGAGGGCCTGAGCAGAGACCAGGCCCACTTTGGGACAAATACCCCTTTTAAGGGCAAATAGAACTTTTTAGTGGTCAAATGGAACATTTTAGTGGTGAAATGGAATTTTTTGGTGGTCAAATAGGACTTCTTAGAGGTCAAATGGAACATTTTGGGGGTGCAATGGGACCTTTTAGGGGTCAAATAGGACTTTTTAGGGGTCACCTCTCACTTGCTGCTTTCTCCCTCCTGCTTTTTAGGTTTTGCTTGTGTGAAACCAGCTGTCCCCAAGAAGATTACTTCCCTCCTAATTTATTTGTCAAGGTCAATGGGAAACTCTGTCCCCTGCCTGTGAGTAAACCTGGTTTTTTTTTGTTTGTTTTTTGGGTTTTAATCCATCTCTTGTGGTCTGAAATCTGCCCCTCCCAGGACAGGCGAGCACCCCGGGAATCTCTGGAGACCAAATCCTGGGCTCTAAGAAACTCCTGTGATGTTCTTGAGATATTCTCTTGGGTTTTGGCCAAGACAATTAGCAACCTCCTTTTTTTCATTTTTAAAAAATTAACTTAAAATAGTGGTGGTGTATGGGGTTTTTTTTGGGGGTTTTTTTTTTTTTTTTGGCCTCTTGGGACAGCAAGAGGCTGTGAGGTGGCTGAAGGTCTTGGCTCTCTGCTGAGGTTTCCTGTTGGTGGGGATGAATCATTTGCAGCTGTGCCCAGCCCCAGGCTGCTGAATCAGCCTCAGACTGGGGAGTTTGAGGAGGAAAAGGAGGTGGAAACCTCTGGGAATGACAGAAAAGGGGTTGGGTTTATGGTCGAGTTGGGAGGTGGAGGTGATGGAGCAGACAACGAGAGCCAGCTCAGTTCTGGGGTGAACTTTTGTGCCTTCCCAGCCTCCTCCAGCTGGGTTTTGGGGTTTTTTTCAGTGCCATTTGTGCACATCCCAGCCTGACAGGAGGAGTTCAGCTCCTGGGAACCTTTAATCTCCATTTTTTTTCCCTCTGAGGGACAAAACTCAGCCGAGCTCTGCGGATCTCACCCCAGCGTGACCCGGGACACCTCCTGTCCCCAGGCAGCAGGGCTTGGGTTCATCTCATAGGTGGCCCTGCCCCTCAGAGAGGGTTTTGTCTGACACCAGCTCCTCTTCCTCTCCTCTTTCCCTGCAGGGTTATCTCCCTCCCACCAAGAACGGGGCAGAACCCAAGCGTCCCAGCCGCCCGGTCAACATCACCCCCTTGGCTCGCCTCTCGGCCACTGTCCCCAACACCATCGTGGTCAACTGGTCCTCAGAGTTTGGCAGGGTGAGCCAGGTGGCAAAGAGTTCCTCCTCTTTCCCCTCTCCCACTCGGCAGCCTCTGGGGAAGGCTCTGAGGTGCTGATTCCAGCAGCCCCCTTGGTCCCTTTCCCAACAGAACTACTCGCTCTCCGTCTACCTGGTGAAGCAGCTGACCTCAGTCACACTGCTGCAGAAGCTGAGAGCCAAGGGCATCCGAAATCCAGACCATTCCCGAGCCCTCAGTGAGTGCCTGATCCTTTGGGAAGGTGGAATTCCCTCGAGCCAGCTCAGAGGGAAGCTTTGGGTTGGGAAGGTGAAGATTGGGGAGGCACCGGGTTTATTTTTTTGGCTTTTTTTCCTTCGTAAGAGCTCCAAATCAAACCATTCCTGGTGGCTGCCCCACCCCTTGGGACCCTGCCCAACCATTTTGTCCTCAGAGTGGCAGTGGGGCTGTTGCTCTTCACCCCCAAATTATTTCCTTGTGGCCAAGTGCTGCCCCTGATGTCTGGACAGGAAAATCTTTGAGGCAGGAGAAGTCCTCGTGCTGTGAACCTGTGTTTCCTGCTGCCAAAAGCATTCTCTGCCTCTCACTGGGATAAGAAGTGTCACGGTGCAAATGCTAAAGGGTGTCTGGGCATGGAAATAAAAGGAGAAGCTGCCAGGAGACCTTTTCCCTCTCCTTTTTTTTTTTCTTTCAGTCAAAGAAAAACTGACAGCAGACCCTGACAGCGAGATCGCCACCACGAGCTTACGTGTCTCCCTCATGTGTCCAGTAAGTTCCTCAGCTTTTTATTCATTCTTGATGGAAAAAATCCCCTTGGTTTCCTCCAGCCCAGCCCAGCTGCTTGCTTTCACCCCTAAAAAAAACCCCATTACCCCAAACCTCCTGTCCCCAAACCATCTTTGCTGCCCCGGTGTTTGCTGGAGTCGAGGGGCGGGTGAGCTCCGGAGGGGTTTGGAGCATGGAGAGGGGGTCTTTGTGCTCCAGACTAAAAGAGGACAGAGAGGAGGGGGTTTAAGGGAGTGGAGCATCTCCCTTATGAGGAAAGGCTGAGGGAGCTGGGTCTCTTTAGTTTGGAGAAAAGGAGACTGAGGGGTGACCTCATCAATGTTTTCAAATATGTAAGGGGTGAGTGTCAGGGAGATGGAGTTAGGCTTTTCTCAGTGGTGACCAGTGATAGGACAAGGGGTAATGGGTGTAAATTGGAGCATAGGAGGTTCAAGTTGAATATCAGAAAAAATTTTTTTACTGTAAGGGTGACAGAGCCCTGGAACAGGCTGCCCAGGGGGGTTGTGGAGTCTCCTTCACTGGAGACATTCAAAACCCACCTGGACACGTTCCTAGGGGATGGACTCTAGGGGGCCCTGCTCTGGCAGGGGGGGTTGGACTAGATGATCTTTTGAGGTCCCTTCCAACCCCTAGGATTCTATGATTCTATGATTCTATGATTCTATGATTCTATGATTCTATGATTCTATGATTCTGTGATTCTCTGATTCTCTGATTCTCTGATTCTCTGATTCTCTGATTCTCTGATTCTCTGATTCTCTGATTCTCTGATTCTATGATTCTATGATTCTCTGATTCTATGATTCTATGATTCTAGGATTCTATGATAACCCGTGGGGCAGCTCAGAGCCGAGGTTGCTCTGAGGTGATTCCCTCGCTGTTCTGCCTTATAAATTCCCCCCCGGGCAGCCCCGGGACCCCCCACCCGGCTCCCTGCCCCACAGACGCTCCCTACCTGCGGGATCCCTTCCCCCAACCCAGTGATAGGACAAGGGGTAATGGGGTAAATTGGAGCATAGGAGGTTCAAGTTGAATATCAGAAAAAATTTTTTTACTGTAAGGGTGACAGAGCCCTGGAACAGGCTGCCCAGGGGGGTTGTGGAGTCTCCTTCACTGGAGACATTCAGAACCCACCTGGACACGTTCCTAGGGGATGTTCTCTAGGGGGCCCTGCTCTGGCAGGGGGGGTTGGACTGGATGATCTTTCGAGGTCCCTTCCAACCCCTAGGATTCTATGATTCTATGATTCTATGATTCTATGATTCTAGGATTCTCTGATAACCCGTGGGGCAGCTCAGAGCCGAGGTTGCTCTGAGGTGATTCCCTCGCTGTTCTGCCTTATAAATTCCCCCCCGGGCAGCCCCGGGACCCCCCGCCCGGCTCCCTGCCCCACAGATGCTCCCTACCTGCGGGATCCCTTCCCCCAACCCAGTGATAGGACAAGGGGTAATGGGTGTAAATTGGAGCATAGGAGGTTCAAGTTGAATATCAGAAAAAATTTTTTTACTGTAAGGGTGACGGAGCCCTGGAACAGGCTGCCCAGGGGGGTTGTGGAGTCTCCTTCACTGGAGACATTCAAAACCCACCTGGACACGTTCCTAGGCGATGGACTCTAGGGGGCCCTGCTCTGGCAGGGGGGGTTGGACTGGATGATCTTTCGAGGTCCCTTCCAACCCCTAGGATTCTAGGATTCTATGATTCTTTGTCCTCTTTTAGCCTGGAGCACGGAGAGGAGGGGGTCTTTGTCCTCTTTTGCTCAGAGCACCCCAGCTCTAAGCTGGATTTCTTGTCCCTCAGCTGGGGAAGATGAGGCTGGGGGTGCCCTGCCGTGCCATCACCTGCACCCACCTGCAGTGCTTCGACGCCGCCCTCTACCTGCAGATGAACGAGAAGAAACCCACCTGGACCTGTCCTGTGTGTGACCAGAAAGCCCCCTATGACACCCTCATCATCGACGGGTGAGCTGAACCTGGGGCTGGTTCTCCTCTGAAGCCTTAGCCTCTGATTCTAGTGGATACAGACAAGTGGCAGCCTCGGGTAACTCCAAAATCCTGATTTTTTTTTTTTTTAAACGTCTTTTTATTGCTGTTTTTTTTGTCTTTTTTGCATTCCCTGAGCTGGAAAGGTTTCTCACACACAAACACACACACACACCTCTCCCCTCCTCCCAGAACAAGAAGCCACTGTCAAAAAATTCCTGGCTTTCTTGCTGGCAGCCTCTTGCTTCCTGAGGTTTGAACAGAACCCTCCTGTGTCCCAACCAGCAGCCCCACTCAGCTTCCAGGTGATCCTGGCTTCCAGGTGATCCTGGCTTCCAGGTGATCCTGGCTTCCAGGTGATCTTGGCTTCCAGGTGATCCTGGCTTCCAGGTGATCTTGGCTTCCAGGTGATCTTGGCTTCCAGGTGATCCTGGCTTCCAGGTGATCCTGGCTTCCAGGTGATCCTGGCTTCCAGGTGATCTTGGCTTCCAGGTGATCCTGGCTTCCAGGTGATCCTGGCTTCCAGGTGATCCTGGCTTCCAGGTGATCTTGGCTTCCAGGTGATCCTGGCTTCCAGGTGACCCTGGCTTCCAGGTGATCCTGGCTTCCAGGTGATCTTGGCTTCCAGGTGATCTTGGCTTCCAGGTGATCCTGGCTTCCAGATGATCCTGGCTTCCAGGTGATCTTGGCTTCCAGGTGATCCTGGCTTCCAGGTGATCCTGGCTTCCAGGTGATCCTGGCTTCCAGGTGATCCTGGCAGGGATAAGGACAGGAATTTTTCCCTCTGCCCCATCTCCCACCTCCTTTCTGCCCTCCCCAGGTGGGTGGGGGAGTCCTGGCAGTGTTTGCTCTCTCCTGCCAGGTTGTTCATGGAGATCCTCAACTCCTGCACGGATTGTGATGAGATCCAGTTCATGGAGGACGGGTCCTGGTGCCCCATGAAGCCCAAGAAGGAGAACCCAGAGCTGTGCCAGGCCTCTGCCTTCAGTGCCATCCAGGGTATGGGGGCTCTGCTCACCAACTCTGGGGTGGTTTGGGTTTTTTTTTGTTTTTTTTTTAGGAGAAATGGTTGTTTTTTGCCAGAGCATCACGTGAATTTACAGTTTTTAATTTTTTTTTTTTTTTACATTGGGAGAGTTGCTGGGGTCAGGCTGAAGTTGGCAGGGCAGGAATTTAGCACTGGGAGCTCTAGAAAAAAAAAAAAAAAACAACCCAGAAAAGCAGAGATTCCTCTGGAAAGTGCAGCATTCACTGGGAGGGGGGGGATGGAATTGGGGTGAGGGTCCTGTCCTGGGCTGTGTGGGGTTTGGAGCAGGGGGGTGGCACTGGTGGGGGTTTTGTTCCTTTTTTTTCTTTTTTTTTTATGGAATTCTGTGTGGAATTTGGAGCAGGGTGGTAGCACAGGTGGAATTTTTATTCCTTTTTTTTCTTTTTTTTATGGAATTCCTGTGTGGGATTGGAGCAGGCTGGTGGCACTGGTGGGGGTTTTGTTCCTTTTTTTTTCTTTTTTATGGAATTCCTGTGTGGAATTTGGAGCAGGGTGGTAGCACAGGTGGGGTTTTTCTTCCTTTTTTTTCTTTTTTTTATGGAATTCCTGTATGGAATTTGGAGCAGGGTGGCAGCACAGGTGGGATTTTTGCTCGCTTTTTTTCTTTTTTTTTTATGGAATTCCTGGTTGGAATTTGGAGCAGGGTGGTAGCACTGGTGGGGTTTTTGCTCCTTTTTTTTTTTTTTGTTTCTTTCCTTGTTTTATTTTTTGTCACCTTGAAGCCCCTCCCTGCTTTCCCTCCTCAGCCTCTCCCCTTTACACCCTCGAGGCCAAGAACTCCACGGAGGGCAAAAAAAAAGTGGAAGTGATTGACCTGACCCTGGAAAGCTCCTCGGATGAGGAGGAGCCCCCAGCCAAGAGGCTCTGCCCCCCCCCAACTGGGACCAAGGGGTGAGGAACCCAACTGGGACCCAGTTCTGCTCCTTCCCTGCCCCCCAGCCCTGCCAGGGACAGATCCTGGTGCTGCCAGACAAGAACCCAGTGTCCCCAGTGTCCCCAGTCCCAGTGTCCCCAGTCCCAGTGTCCCCAGTCCCAGTGTCCCCAGTCCCGGTGCCCCCAGTTCAGTGTCCCCAGTTCAGTGTCCCCAGTTCAGTGTCCCCAGTTCAGTGTCCCCAGTCCCATGTCCCCAGTCCCAGTGTCCCCAGTCCCAGTGTCCCCAGTCCCAGTGTCCCCAGTCCCAGTGCCCCCAGTCCCAGTGCCCCCAGTCCCAGTGCCCCCAGTCCCAGTGTCCCCAGTTCAGTGTCCCCAGTTCAGTGTCCCCAGTTCAGTGTCCCCAGTTCAGTGTCCCCAGTTCAGTGTCCCCAGTCCCAGTGTCCCCAGTCCCAGTGTCCCCAGTCCCAGTGTCCCCAGTCCCAGTGTCCCCAGTTCAGTGTCCCCCAGTTCAGTGTCCCCCAGTTCAGTGTCCCCAGTTCAGTGTCCCCATTCCAGTGTCCCCATTCCAGTGTCCCCAGTCCCAGTGTCCCCAGTCCCAGTGTCCCCAGTCCCAGTGTCCCCAGTCCCAGTGTCCCCAGTCCCAGTGCCCCCAGTCCCAGTGCCCCCAGTCCCAGTGCCCCCAGTCCCAGTGCCCCCAGTCCCAGTGCCCCCATTCCCAGTGCCCCCATTCCCAGTGCCCCCATTCCCAGTGCCCCCATTCCCAGTGCCCCCATTCCCAGTGCCCCCATTTCCAGTGCCCCCAGTCCAGTGCCCCCAGTCCCAGTGCCCCCAGTCCCAGTGCCCCCAGTCCCAGTGCCCCCAGTCCAGTGTCCCCAGTCCCAGTGCCCCCCATTCCCAGTGCCCCCATTCCCAGTGCCCCCATTCCCAGTGTCCCCATTCCAGTGTCCCCAGTCCCAGTGTCCCCAGTCCCAGTGCCCCCAGTCCCAGTGCCCCCAGTCCCAGTGCCCCCATTCCCAGTGCCCCCATCCCCCAGTGCCCCCATTCCAGTGCCCCCATTCCCAGTGCCCCCATTTCCAGTGCCCCCATTTCCAGTGCCCCCATTTCCAGTGCCCCCAGTCCCAGTGCCCCCAGTCCCAGTGCCCCCCAGTCCCAGTGCCCCAGTCCCAGTGCCCCCCAGTCCAGTGTCCCCAGTCCAGTGTCCCCAGTCCAGTGTCCCAGTCCAGTGTCCCAGTCCCAGTGCCCCCATTCCCAGTGCCCCCATTCCCAGTGCCCCCATTCCCAGTGCCCCCCAGTCCCAGTGCCCCCAGTCCCAGTGCCCCCAGTCCCAGTGCCCCCAGTCCCAGTGCCCCAGTCCAGTGTTCCCAGTGCCCCCATTCCCAGTGCCCCCATTCCCAGTGCCCCCATTCCCAGTGCCCCCATTCCCAGTGCCCCCAGTCCTAGTGCCCCCATTCCCAGTGCCCCCCATTCCCAGTGCCCCCATTTCCAGTGCCCCCCATTTCCAGTGCCCCCAGTCCCAGTGCCCCCAGTCCCAGTGCCCCCAGTCCCAGTGCCCCCAGTCCCAGTGTCCCCAGTCCAGTGTCCCCAGTCCAGTGTCCCCAGTCCAGTGTCCCCAGTCCAGTGTCCCCAGTCCAGTGTTCCCAGTCCAGTGTTCCCAGTCCAGTGTTCCCAGTCCAGTGTTCCCAGTGTCCCCATTCCCAGTGCCCCCATTCCCAGTGCCCCCATTCCCAGTGCCCCCAGTCCCAGTGCCCCCATTTCCAGTGCCCCCATTCCCAGTGCCCCCATCCCCAGTGCCCCCATCCCCAGTGCCCCCATCCCCAGTGCCCCCATCCCCAGTGCCCCCATCCCAGTGCCCCCATTCCAGTGCCCCCATTCCCAGTGCCCCCCATTCCCAGTGCCCCCATTTCCAGTGCCCCCATTTCCAGTGCCCCCAGTCCCGTGCCCCCATTCCCAGTGCCCCCATTTTCCAGTGCCCCCATTTCCAGTGCCCCCATTTCCAGTGCCCCCATTTCCAGTGCCCCCATTTCCAGTGCCCCCATTTCCAGTGCCCCCATTTCCAGTGCCCCCAGTCCCAGTGCCCCCAGTCCCAGTGTCCCCAGTCCAGTGTCCCCAGTCCAGTGTCCCCAGTCCAGTGTCCCCAGTCCAGTGTCCCCAGTCCAGTGTCCCCAGTCCAGTGTCCCCAGTCCAGTGTTCCCAGTCCAGTGTTCCCAGTCCAGTGTTCCCAGTCCAGTGTTCCCAGTGCCCCCATTTCCCAGTGCCCCCAGTCCCAGTGCCCCCCATTTCCAGTGCCCCCATCCCCAGTGCCCCCATCCCCAGTGCCCCCATCCCCAGTGCCCCCATCCCCAGTGCCCCCAGTCCCAGTGCCCCCAGTCCCAGTGCCCCCAGTCCCAGTGCCCCCAGTCCCAGTGCCCCCAGTCCCAGTGCCCCCAGTCCCAGTGTCCCCAGTCCCAGTGTCCCCAGTCCCAGTGTCCCCAGTCCCAGTGTCCCCAGTCCCAGTGTCTCCTGGGCTCACTGGGTCCTTTTTCCTCCCCAGTCCCAGTGCCCCCAGTCCAGTGTCCCCATTCCCAGTGTCCCCATTCCCAGTGTCCCCCATTCCCAGTGTCCCCATTCCCAGTGCCCCCATTCCCAGTGTCCCCAGTGTCCCCATTCCCAGTGCCTCCATTCCCAGTGTCCCCAGTCCAGTGTCCCCTGGGCTCACTGGGTCCCTTTTCCTCTCTTTTCAGCCCCTCAGGGGGGGATCCCCAGGCTCCCTCCGTGCTCCGCAGTCCCCCCAGAGCAGCCCTGGGGGGGGGGGATTTCCTCCCTGTCCCTGACTTCCCCCCCTCCTACCAGATCTCCTCTGAGCTCCAAGGTAACCCCAGGGCCCTGGGGCAGCACCCAAGGGTGGCACCAGAACACCCTGAGTGGGGGGGGTGGGGAGGGGGCTTTGGGTGCTGCCACACGGGTTCTGCCTTGGCTCCAAGTTTGGGGGGGTTTGGGGTGAGAGGGGAAAAAGGAAACCAAAGGACCTGGGGACAGAGCTCAGGGGGGTTTGGGCTGCAAAAAGAGCTGAAAAATGGGGAGATTGGGGCTGCCCAGAGCTCCCAAAAAAGGTTGGGGGGAAAAGGGCTGGAAAATGGGGAGATTGGGGCTGCCCAGAGCTCCAAAAAGGGTTTGGGGGAAAAAGAGCTGAAAAATGGGGAGATTGGGGCTGCCCAGAGCTCCAAAAAGGGTTTGGGGAAAAAGAGCTCAAAAATGGGGAGATTGGGGCTGCCCAGAGCTCCCAAAAAAGGTTGGGGGAAAAAGGGCTGGAAAATGGGGAGATTGGGGCTGCCCAGAACTCCAAAAAAAGGTTGGAGGAAAAAGGGCTGAAAAATGGGGAGATTGGGGCTGCCCAGAACTCCCAAAAAGGGTTGGAGGAAAAAGAGCTCAAAAATGGGGAGATTGGGGCTGCCCAGAACTCCCAAAAAGGGTTGGGGGGAAAAGAGCTGAAAAATGGGGAGATTGGGGCTGCCCAGAGCTCCCAAAAAGGGTTGGAGGAAAAAGAGCTCAAAAATGGGGAGATTGGGGCTGCCCAGAGCTCCCAAAAGGTTGGAGGAAAAAGGGCTGAAAAATGGGGAGATTGGGGCTGCCCAGAGCTTCCAAAAAGGGTTGGAGGAAAAAGGGCTGAAAAATGGGGAGATTGGGGCTGCCCAGAGCTCCAAAAAGGTTGGAGGAAAAAGGGCTGAAAAATGGGGAGATTGGGGCTGCCCAGAGCTCCAGAAAAGGTTGGAGGAAAAAGGGCTGAAAAATGGGGAGATTGGGGCTGCCCAGAGCTCCAAAAAGGGTTGGGGGGGATGGGGAAGGAGCACCAGGGAGAAGCCCCCTCCCAGGAGCCATCCTGGGGCTGCCCCCAGCACTCGGGTCCCCCCCACAGATTGGTTTTTCCCCTCCCTCCAGGTCTGGATTTGTTTTCCTTCCTTCAGAGTGAAAATCAGGTAAGGGGGGGTTGGGCTTCTCTTTTCTAAGGGTGGCAAACACATCCCTCTTCCTCTTCCTCTTCCTCCTCCTCTTCCTCTTCCTCCTCCTCTTCCTCTTCCTCCTCCTCTTCCTCTTCCTCCTCCTCTTCCTCTTCCTCCTCCTCTTCCTCTTCCTCCTCCTCTTCCTCTTCCTCCTCCTCTTCCTCTTCCTCCTCCTCTTTGTCTTCCTCCTCCTCTTTGTCTTCCTCCTCCTCTTTGTCTTCCTCCTCCTCTTTGTCTTCCTCCTCCTCTTCCTCCTCCTCGTCCTCCTCCTCGTCCTCCTTTTCCCCCTCCTTTTCCCCCTCCTTTTCCCCCTCCTTTTCCCCCTCCTTTTCCCCCTCCTTTTCCCCCTCCTTTTCCCCCTCCTTTTCCCCCTCCTTTTCCCCCCTCCTTTTCCCCCTCCTTTTCCCCCTCCTTTTCCCCCTCCTTTTCCCCCTCCTTTTCCCCCTCCTCCTCCTCTCCCTCCTCCTCCTCTCCCTCCTCCTCCTCTCCCTCCTCCTCCTCTCCCTCCTCCTCCTCTCCCTCCTCCTCCTCTCCCTCCTCCTCCTCTCCCTCCTCCTCCTCTCCTCCTCCTCCTCCTCTCCTCTCCTCTCCTCCTCCTCTCCCTCCTCCTCCTCCTCCTCCTCCTTTAGGCCCTGTGGGGATTTTTCTCCTCTCAGACCTCTTCACTTCCCACAACTTTTCACCCGCGATATTTCATTTATTGTTGATTTTATTTTTTTTTTTTTTTCTCTCCCCCCTTTCTGGGCAGCACTACAGCCCCTCAGTCATCACCTCCTTGGACGAGCAGGACCCTTTGGGTCACTTCTTCCAGTACAGGGGCAGCTCCAACCATTTCCTCACCCCCCTCACCCCATCCCTGCCGGGGGGCTCCGGGGGCCACCGCCCCGCGTCAGCAGCATCGTCACCACCAGCAGCCTCCGGCAGAGCCACGGGGGGGACCCTCCCCACCTGCCACCCCGATGTCATCTCCTTGGACTGAGGGACCAGGGGGGCACTCACAGGACTTGGCTTTCCTTCCTCTGGGGTTTTTTTGGGGTTTTTTTTGGTCTTCAAACAAGGTCGGAGCTTCCCCCATCCCCACGAATCCCTCACCCTCCGGCTTCACGCAGTGCGTCCCGTGGGGGGTGGGATGAGGGGGTTTTGGGGAGCAGCCACTGCTGAGAACCCACCAACCCCCCCAGATTTAAAAGGTTTTGATCTCAGGGGGGAAGCCAGACACCCCAAAAACCCCATAGACACATGGGGGGGCAGAAAAAGGGGTGTAGGGGACCCTGAATCAGTGGCTTTGCCCAGCTGCCACCCTGATGTCACCTCCTTAGACTGAGGGACCAGGGGGGCACTCACAGGACTTGGCTTTCCTTCCTCTGGGTTTTTTTCTTTTTGGGGTTTTTTTTGGTCTTCAAACAAGCTTCACCCTCCAGCTTCACATCCCATGGGGGGTGGGATGAGGGGGTTTTGGGGGAGCAGCCACTGCTGAGAACCCACCAACCCCCCCAGATTTAAAAGGTTTTGATCTCAGGGGGGAAGCCAGACACCCCAAAAACCCCATGGACACAGGGGGGGGGGCAGAAAAAGGGGTGTAGGGGACCCTCAATCAATGGCTTTGCCCACCTGCCACCCCGATGTCATCTCCTTGGACTGAGGGATCACAGGACTTGGCTTTCCTTCCTCTGGGGTTTTTTTTTTTTTTGGGGTTTTTTTTGGTCTTCAAACAAGCTTCACCCTCCAGCTTCACATCCCATGGGGGGTGGGAATGAGGGGGTTTTGGGGAGCAGCCACTGCTGAGGATCAACCAACCCCCCCCAGATTTAAAAGGTTTTGATCTCAGGGGGGAAGCCAGACACCCCAAAAACCCCATAGACACCTGGGGGGGCAGAAAAAGGGGTGTAGGGGACCCTCAATCAATGGCTTTGCCCACCTGCCACCCCGATGTCACCCTCCTTGGGCTGAGGGATCACAGGACTTGGCTTTCCTTCCTCTGGGGTTTTTTTTTGGGGGGTTTTTTTTTGGTCTTCAAACAAGGTTGGAGCTTCCCCCATCCCCACAAATCCCTCACCCTCCAGCTTCACATCCCATGGGGGGTGGGATGAGGGGGTTTTGGGGAGCAGCCACTGCTGAGAACCCACCAACCCCCCAGATTTAAAAGGTTTTGATCTCAGGGGGGGAAGCCAGACACCCCAAAAACCCCATGGACACAGGGGGGGGCAGAAAAAGGGGTGTAGGGGACCCTCAATCAATGGCTTTGCCCACCTTCCACCCCGATGTCATCTCCTTGGACTGAGGGACCAGGGGGGCACTCACAGGACTTTGGCTTTCCTTCCGTCTGGGAGTTTGGTTTTTTTTTTTTGGGGTTTTTTTTGGTCTTCAAACAAGCTTCACCCTCCAGCTTCACATCCCATGGGGGGTGGGATGAGAGGGTTTTGGGGAGCAGCCACTGCTGAGAACCCACTAACCCCCCCAGATTTAAAAGGTTTTGATCTTGGGGGGAAGCCAGACACCCCAAAAACCCCATAGACACATGGGGGGGGGCAGAAAAAGGGGTGTAGGGGACCCTCAATCAATGGCTTTGCCCACCTTCCACACCCGATGTCATCTCTTTGGACTGAGGGATCACAGGACTTGGCTTTCCTTCCTCTGGGTTTTTTTTTTTGGGGTTTTTTTTGGTCTTCAAACAAGGTTGGAACTTCCCCCATCCCCACAAATCCCTCACTCTCCAGCTTCACATCCCATGGGGGGTGGGATGGGATGAGGGGGTTTTGGGGGAGCAGCCACTGCTGAGAACCCACCAACCCCCCCAGATTTAAAAGGTTTTGATCTCAGGGGGGAAGCCAGACACCCCAAAAACCCCATGGATACGTGGAGGGGGGAGAAAAAGGGGTGTAGGGGACCCTCAATCAATGGCTTTGCCCACCTTCCACCCCGATGTCACCTCCTTGGACTGAGGGACCAGGGGGGTCACTCACAGGACTTGGCTTTCCTTCCTCTGGGGTTTTTTTGGGGTTTTTTTGGTCTTCAAACAAGGTTGGAGCTTCCCCCATCCCCACGAATCCCTCACCCTCCGGCTTCACGCAGCGCGTCCCGTGGGGGGTGGGATGAGGGGGTTTTGGGGAGCAGGCCACTGCTGAGAACCTACCAACCCCCCCAGATTTAAAAGGTTTTGATCTCAGGGGGGAAGCCAGACACCCCAAAAAACCCCATGGACACATGGAGGGGGGCAGAAAAGGGGGTGTAGGGGACCCTCAATCAATGGCTTTGCCCAGCTGCCACCCCAATGTCATCTCCTTGGGCTGAGGGATCACAGGACTTGGCTTTCCTTCCTCTGGGTTTTTTTTTGGGGTTTTTTTGGTCTTCAAACAAGGTCTGAGCTTCCCCCATCCCCACAAATCCCTCACTCTCCAGCTTCACATCCCATGGGGGGTGGGATGAGGGGGGTTTTGGGGAGCAGCCACTGCTGAGAATCAACCAAACCCCCCAGATTAAAGGTTTTGATCTCAGGGGGGAAGCCAGACACCCCAAAAACCCCATAGACACATGGAGGGGGGAGAAAAAGGGGTGTAGGGGACCCTCAATCAATGGCTTTGCCCACCTTCCACCCCGATGTCATCTCCTTGGGCTGAGGGATCACAGGACTTGGCTTTCCTTCCTCTGGGGTTTTTTTTTTTGGGGTTTTTTTGGTCTTCAAACAAGGTCTGAGCTTCCCCCATCCCCACGAATCCCTCCACCCCCTCCCATGGGGGGTCCTGGTGGGATGAGGGGGTTTTGGGGAGCAGCCACAGCTGAGGATCAACCAACCCCCCCCAGATTTAAAAGGTTTTGATCTCAGGGGGGGAAGCCAGACACCCCAAAAACCCCATGGATACGTGGAGGGGGGAGAAAAAGGGGTGTAGGGGACCCTCAGTGACTTCACCCACCTTCCACCCCGATGTCACCTCCTTGGGCTGAGGGATCACAGGACTTGGCTTTCCTTCCTCTGGGGTTTTTTTTTTGGGGTTTTTTTGGTCTTCAAACAAGGTTGGAGCTTCCCCCATCCCCACAAATCCCTCACTCTCCAGCTTCACATCCCATGGGGGGTGGGATGAGGGGGTTTTGGGGAGCAGCCACTGCTGAGAACCCACCAACCCCCCAGATTTAAAAGGTTTTGATCTCAGGGGGGAAGCCAGACACCCCAAAAACCCCATAGACACCTGGGGGGGCAGAAAAAGGGGTGTAGGGGACCCTCAATCAACGGCTTTGCCCACCTGCCACCCCGATGTCATCTCCTTGGACTGAGGGATCACAGGACTTGGCTTTCCTTCCTCTGGGGTTTTTTTTTTTTGGGGTTTTTTTGGGTCTTCAAACAAGGTCGGAGCTTCCCCCATCCCCACGAATCCCTCACCCTCCGGCTTCACATCCCGTGGGGGGTGGGATGAGGGGGTTTTGGGGAGCAGCCACGGCTGAGAACCCACCAACCCCCCCCAGATTTAAAAGGTTTTGATCTCAGGGGGGAAGCCAGACGCCCCAAAAACCCCATGGATACGTGGAGGGGGGGAGAAAAAGGGGTGTAGGGGACCCTCAATCAATGGCTTTGCCCACCTTCCACCCCGATGTCATCTCCTTGGGCTGAGGGATCACAGGACTTGGCTTTCCTTCCTCTGGGGTTTTTTTTGGGGTTTTTTTGGTCTTCAAACAAGGTCAGAGCTTCCCCCATCCCCACGAATCCCTCACCCTCCGGCTTCACGCATCGCGTCCCGTGGGGGGTGGGATGAGGGGGTTTTGGGGAGCAGCCACTGCTGAGAACCCACCAACCCCCCCAGATTTAAAAGGTTTTGATCTCAGGGGGGAAGCCAGACACCCCAAAAACCCCATAGACACATGGGGGGGCAGAAAAGGGGGTGTAGGGGACCCTCAATCAATGGCTTTGCCCACCTGCCACCCTTAAAAGGTTTTGATCTCAGGGGGGAAGCCAGACACCCCAAAAACCCCATAGACACATGGGGGGGGCAGAAAAAGGGGTGTAGGGGACCCTCAATCAATGGCTTTGCCCAGCTGCCACCCCGATGTCATCTCCTTGGACTGAGGGATCACAGGACTTGGCTTTCCTTCCTCTGGGGTTTTTTTTTTTGGGGTTTTTTTGGGTCTTCAAACAAGGTCTGAGCTTCCCCCATCCCCACGAATCCCTCCACCCCCTCCCATGGGGGGTCCTGGTGGGATGAGGGGGTTTTGGGGAGCAGCCACTGCTGAGAATCAACCAAACCACCCAGATTTAAAAGGTTTTGATCTCAGGGGGGAAGCCAGACACCCCAAAAACCCCATGGATACGTGGAGGGGGGGAGAAAAAGGGGTGTAGGGGACCCTCAATCAATGGCTTTGCCCACCTGCCACCCCGATGTCATCTCCTTGGGCTGAGGGATCACAGGACTTGGCTTTCCTTCCTCTGGGGTTTTTTTTTTTTTTGGGTTTTTTTGGTCTTCAAACAAGCTTCACCCTCCAGCTTCACATCCCATGGGGGGTGGGATGAGGGGGTTTTGGGGAGCAGCCACTGCTGAGAACCCACCAACCCCCCCAGATTTAAAAGGTTTTGATCTTGGGGGGAAGCCAGACACCCCAAAAACCCCATAGACACATGGGGGGGGGGCAGAAAAAGGGGTGTAGGGGACCCTCAATCAATGGCTTTGCCCAGCTGCCACCCCGATGTCATCTCTTTGGACTGAGGGATCACAGGACTTGGCTTTCCTTCCTCTGGGGTTTTTTTTTGGGGTTTTTTTGGTCTTCAAACAAGGTTGGAACTTCCCCCATCCCCACAAATCCCTCACTCTCCAGCTTCACATCCCATGGGGGGTGGGATGAGGGGGTTTTGGGGAGCAGCCACAGCTGAGAACCCACCAACCCCCCAGATTTAAAAGGTTTTGATCTCAGGGGGGGAAGCCAGACACCCCAAAAACCCCATAGACACATGGAGGGGGGAGAAAAAGGGGTGTAGGGGACCCTCAGTGACTTTACCCACCTTCCACCCCAATGTCATCTCCTTGGGCCAGGAAGGGGCTCCCAGGACTTTGCTTTCCCCTCTTTTTTTTTTTTTTTCTCTTATTTTTGGGTCCTCAAACAGGTTTGCGGGCTTCCCCATCACCCTCCAGCCTCACACCAGGGTTTTGCCATCCTGCTCCCATCCCACAGGGGGGTCCTGGTGGGATGAGGGTTGTTGAGAAGCAACCAACCCCCAAATTTAAAAGATTTTAAACCTCTTTGAATTCAGGGGGGGGATTCAGCCACCCCAAAAACCCCACAGGGACCCTTGGGGCCTGTTTTTTTTTTTTTTAAAGGAAAAAAAAAAACAAAACCAAGGGGTGAGAGGAGGAAGAGGAGGATGGGGTGAAGGGAGGGATGTGGGGCAGCTGCCTCTGTCCCTGGCATTTTTTTAAAAGAAAACTTCAAGTTTTCTTTTTCTTTGTTAAATTTTGTTTTTTTTGGTCCTTTTTTCAGTCTTTTTTTTCCCCCCCTCCCTCCTTTTTAAATACCCCCTGTACAGAAACCAAATCCAGATGAGCTCTATTTTCTGTTGCAGCTTTTTTGTACATAAAAAAAAACCAAAAAAAACCCAAAACCCCTCCCCCTGATCCCTTTTCTCCCCCAGGACTTTAAATGATGAAGGCTGTGACCTGACACCAATTATTTATGTATTTAATTAGAAATTTTCCCTTTATAACCCCCCCCCCAAGTGGCCAGAAGGGCTCCTGCCTGCCCAATTCTCCTCCCAGGAACCCCTATTTTTTTTTTTAGCACCTTTTTGGGTTTTTTTTTTTTAAACTGTTCCCCAAAATTCAGCAGGAGGAGGAGGAGGGAGCAGCCCAGGGGCTCCTTGGGGGGTTGGTTCCTCCTCCTCAGTCAGGACACCCCCAAAATAAAGGTGGTGAAACCCAAAATGCTGCCCAGGAGTAGGGGGTTTGGGGCTGCTGTGGGGTGAGGGGGGGGCAGAGAGCTGGGGGTCACCTGCCCACCCTAAAAACTCCTTGGGAAAGGGGGGGTTGTGGTGCTGAACCTCCTTGGAAAGGAGGTTTTGGGGTTTTGAGCCTCCTTCAAAAAGTTTTGGGGTTCCAAACCCCCTTGGGAAGGTTGGAAGTGAGGTCTTGGGGTTCTGAAGCTCCTTAGAAAGGTTTTGGGGCTCCAGACCCCCTTGGAAAGGAGATTTTTGGGTTCCAGATTTCTTAAAAGGGGGGTTTGAGGGTTCTGAACCCTCTTGAAAAGGAGATTTTGGGGTTCTGAACTCTCAGAATGGTTTTGGGGTTCCAAACCCCCTTTGAAAGGAGATTTTTGGGTTCCAGATTTCTTAAAAGGGGGGTTTGAGGGTTCTGAACCCTCTTGAAAAGGAGATTTTGGGGTTCTGAACTCTCAGGTTTTTGGGGTTCCAAACCCCCTTTGAAAGAAGATTTTTGGGTTCCAGATTTTATAAAAGGGGAGTTTTAAGGTTCTGAACCCCCTTGGAAAGAAGGTTTTGGGGTTCCAAACCCCCTTTGAAAGGAGATTTTTGGGTTCCAGATTTCTTAAAAGGGGGGTTTGAGGGTTCTGAACCCTCTTGAAAAGGAGATTTTGGGGTTTTGAACTCTCAGGTTTTTGGGGTTCCAAACCCCCTTTGAAAGGAGATTTTTGGGTTCCAGATTTTATAAAAGGGGGGTTTTAAGGTTCTGAACCCCCTTGGAAAGAAGGTTTTGGGGTTCCAAATCCCCTTTGAAAGGAGATTTTTGGGTTCCAGATTTCTTAAAAGGGAGGGTTTTAGGGTTCTGAACCCCCTTGGAAAGGAGGTTTTAGGGTTCTGAACTCTCAGAATGGTTTTGGGGTTCCAAACCCTCTTTGAAAGATTTTTGGGTTCCAGATTTTTTAAAAGGATTTTTAGTGTTCTGAACCCCTTTGAAAAGAAGATTTTGGGGTTCTGAACTCTCAGAAAAGTTTTTTGGGTTCCAGACTCCTTCGAATGGGGGTTTTGGGGCTTTCAGACCTTTCAGACAGGATTTTTTAGGGGGTTCTGAACTTCGGGATCCCCGAAACTCCGGGTTGGGTCGGGTTCTCCTTAAACTCAGGGGTTCCCCCCCCCCCACCCCATGTCCCTGGGGTCCCCCCCGAGTTTCCACCCAACGCCCCAGGGCGAATTTGGTGCCGGTGCTGACCCGTTCCACGTCCTCCCCATGGGCTGGGACCGTGCTCAGGAAGGTGCTGGTGGGGACCCGGGTGGGACAGGAGCTGCCACCACTCAGCTCCGTGATGCTGGGAAGAGGTGGGGGGGGAAAAAAAAAAGATGGGAAAGTGAGGGGGGGGGTTCTGCACCCCCATTCCTCACCCTCACCCCACCCTGAGTGTCCCCTCTGTCCTCACCCCACGGTGGGGGGCAGGGTGCTGGGGACCTTCTCCCACCTCTCTGCTCCATCCTGGGTGGCAGCGATGGCTTCCAGGAGCTGGGGGTCCAACCAGGTGTAGGCACTCACCTCCTGCTGGTTGGGACACATCCTGCCCTGGGGGGGGGGGGGGGGTGAAAAGGGGGGGAAATAGGGGTGTAGGGGACCCTTCCTGAGCACCCAGGAACCCTGTGCCCAAGTTTGGGTGCTGACCTCCAGCTGCTGGTGGGGCTCTGAGGACTGGAGCAGGAGGTAGGTGACAACGTGGTGACGGCGCGGTGGCCCCCGGCTCAGCATGGGGGGGTAAACGGACTTGGGAGGGGGACACAGACCAGGGTGTGGGGTTGGGGACACCTCAAGTGGGTGCCACACACCCACCCCCACCCATAGGTGTTACCTCCCAGAGACCAAGGGTCCTCCAGGAGAAGGTGCCAGGGGGGAGGTGCAGCCCCGTCTCCTCCTTCAGCTCCCTCAGCCCCACGTCCAGCAGCTACGGAGAAAAAAGGGGGGGGGGGGTCAGGGTGTGTGTCCCCCCTCTCCTCACCTCCAGGTCCCAGTTTTGTCACCACCGAGTTGTCCCCTCACCTCTTCACCCGGTTCCAAGTGGCCACCTGTGGAGAGGAGACAAAAAGTGAGAGGTTTGTTACCTCCCCCCCAAAAAAAAACCCAAAAAAGTGACCATTCTGTCCCCTCTCAAGACTCACCAGGGGGCACCCAGACACTGGGGAAGGTGCTGAGGGTGCTGGCCCCAAAAAAGTGACCAAGGTCCCCGTTCTGTCCCCTCTCAGGACTCACTGGGGGGCACTCAGACATTGGGGAAGGTGCTGAGGGAAAAAACCCCAAAAAAGTGACCAAGGTCCCCATTCTGTCCCCTCTCAGGACTCACCAGGGGGCACCCAGACGTTGGGGAAGGTGCTGAGGGTGCTGGCCCCAAAAACACCCAGAAAAGTGACCAAGGTCCCCATTCTGTCCCCTCTCAGGACTCACCAGGGGGCACCCAGACATTGGGGAAGGTGCTGGCCCCAAAAAAACCCAAAAAAGTGACCGAGGTCCCCATTCTGTCCCCTCTAAAGACTCACCAGGGGGCACCCAGATGTTGGGGAAGGTGCTGAGGGAAAAAACCCCAAAAAAGTGACCAAGGTCCCCATTCTGTCCCCTCTCAGGACTCATCAGGGGGCACCCAGACGTTGGGGAAGGTGCTTGCTCAAAAAAACCCCAAAAAAGTGACCAAGGTCCCCGTTCTGTCCCCTCTCAGGACTCACCAGGGGGCACCCAGATATTGGGGAAGGTGCTTGCTCAAAAAAAACCCAAAAAAGTGACCAAGGTCCCCATTCTGTCCCCTGCCAGGACTCACGGGGGGCACCCAGGCATTGGGGAAGGTGTTGAGGGAAAAAACCCCAAAAAATTGACCAAGGTCCCCGTTCTGTCCCCTCTTAGGACTCACCGGGGGGCACCCAGATGTTGGGGAAGGTGCTGAGGGTGCTGGCCCCAAAAACACCCAGAAAAGTGACCAAGGTCCCCATTCTGTCCCCTCTCAAGACTCACCAGGGGCACCCAGACGTTGGGGAAGGTGCTGAGGGAAAAAACCCCAAAAAAGCGACCAAGGTCCCCATTCTGTCCCCTCTCAGGACTCACTGGGGGGCACCCAGACATTGGGGAAGGTGCTGAGGGAAAAAACCCCAAAAAAGTGACCAAGGTCCCCAATCTGTCCCCTCTCAAGACTCACCAGGGGGCACCCAGACGTTGGGGAAGGTGCTGAGGGAAAAAAACCCCAAAAAGTGACTGAGGTCCCCGTTCTGTCCCCTCTCAGGACTCACCAGGGGGCACCCAGACGTTGGGGAAGGTGCTGAGGGTGCTGGCCCGGCGGGTGAGGAGGACGTGGCCAGTGGTGGCCTCCAGCAGGACGGCCACGGCCGCCACCACCCCGTGTCCCCTCAGGTGCTCAGGGAGGGTCACCTGGAGGGCCTCAAGGTGCTTGGCGGGGCAGAAGGGAGGTCTCTGGAGAAGTGAGGGGACATCAGGGCTCGGGTGACAACGGGGGTGGCCCGAGCCGAGCCCAGGTGGCCCAAGCCGAGGCCGGACCCACCTGCAGGAGGGTGAGGGTGGCACCGGGGGAAGGTGACATCGGAGAGGAGGAGGTGGCCTTGGGTCAGGCCGTGGTGAACCAGGACGGCGTCCTCGTGGGGGTGGCAGAAGACCCCGGTGACGCTCTGCGGGAGGGGACAACACCGCGGCCGCGCTGGTGGCCATGGAGAGGGGGGGGGGGGGGGGGGGGGGGGGTGGCCACCGCCATGACACCCGCTGGCCACCACCACCCGGAAGGAAAGCGACGCAGCCCTTTGCCCCGCCCCTTTTCTTAACCCCCTCGCCTTTTAACCCCCCCAAAAAAAACCCCTTTTTTAACCCCAAATTTCTTTTTTTTAACGCCCCCCCCCCCCCCCTTACCTGCCCCAACTTCACGACCCCCCCCCGCACCCCCCCGCCGCGCGTGAACCAACACGCGCGCCGCGCCCGCCATCGGGGGCGTGGTTTAGAGTGGGCGTGGTCAATGCGGTGACCACACCCCCGAATGGGCGTGGCCTCATGATTGACAGCTCCTCCCCCGCAATTCCTGTCAGGAAAGGGCGGGAAAGCGGCGTCTTTCTTCCCCCCCCCATTTCGCTCCTTTTTCAGGGAAAAAAATGAGGATTTGAGGACTTTGTCCTCGCCCTCTCTCCCCCCGAGGTCACGCAGGCGGCTCTGAGCAGGATGAGGTTTATTTTTCAGCATCAGAAGAACGGAGGGGGTGGACAACAGGTATATCCCCCCCCTCCTTCTCCGTGAAGGGCTCCCCAAGATGGCGGCGCCCCTCAGGGCTTCCTCATGGTGCTCTCGATGAAGGACTCCAGCACAAAGATGGTTTCATCCACCTGGTTCTCGCTGGCATCGATCCTGAAGGCAGAAGGAGCCATCAGAAGGTCCCCACCCCTGTCCCCTCTGTCCCCCCTCGCTCCCCTCACTTGTTGACGTTGCGTTTGAGGCTCTCCAGCTGCTGCCTCTCGGGGGCTGTGATCATCTCCTCGATCTCCTGCAGCTGCACCTCCTCAGCACCCGTGGCCTGCATGGATGCCAAGATGGCTTCCACCCGCTGGGACTTCTCCAGCAGCCGCCTGAAAGGGGAGGGTGAGACAAAGGTGAGAAAATGGTGGCTTCAAACCAACCCCCCCCCGGTCCCTTCCCAGCGCTCACTTGTTCTCCTTGGTCTCGTGCTGACGCCGTTCCATCAGGTTGGCCACGCTCTGCGAAGAGAAAAGGGGCAGGGGGTGGTGAAGAACCACGTGTGGTGGTGGTGATGGTGATGGTGGAGAAGAAACAAGCGTGGTGGTGAAGAACCATGTGTGGTGGTGGTAGAGGAGAAGGAGTAGAACCATGTGTAATGGTGGTGGTGGTGGTGATGGTGGAGAAGAACCAAGCATGGTGGTGAAAGAACCACACGTGGTGGTGGTGGTGGTGATGGTGAAGAACCAAGCGTGGTGGTGAAGAACCACGTCTGGTAGTGGTAGAGGAGAAGGAGTAGAACCGTGAGTGTTGGTGGTGGTGATGGTGGAGAAGAACCACACGTGGTGGAGAAGAACCACACATGGTGATGAAGAACCACATGTGGTGGTGGTGAAGAAGGAGTAGAACCATGCGTGGTGGTTGGAGAAGCACAGAATCAGCCATCTTGGGAAGGATCTCTGAGATGATCAAGCCCAACCCTTGATCCCCAACCAGATGTGGAGGTTGAGGAGAACCTGGGGCAGGAACACTACTGAAGACCTTGGACTTCCCCCACTTCTCGGGAGTGTAGATGCAGGCCAGCTGGGGGTCCCCCAGGAATCAGGGTGGTGACGGTGGCTTTTGGGGACAGGGGGATGGAGCAGACCCCCCCCAGCAGTGCCCAGGACCTACCTTGTAGCACCTGTGCAGCAGCATCCGCGCGGAGGAGAGGACGTTGACCGTGTAGAGGTAGAAGGTGCGGGACGGGGCGTGGTCGGGAGTCTTGGGAATCTCCTGCCAGGGGATGAGAGAGGGTGGAGGATGTTGCCATGGAGAGACCATTTTTGGGTCTCGGGGAGGTCCTCTCCTGTCCCTGAGGTGACAAGGTGGCCACGCTCACCTGCAGCGAGACGAAGTTCTCCGACAGCATTTTGTAGAGCATGTCCTTGGCTTCCTTGGCTGGGATCATGGCAAAGTCCTCCACCTGCTTCTGCTCCAGGTGCTTCTTCCTCAGCAGCAAACGGAAAATCCGGGCACAGCGGGAGCCAAACCTGAGGGGAGGAGAAGGCAGAAAGTGGGTGGGGAGGAGACACCAAAGGGTGGGGACACCAAAGGGTGGAGACACCAAAGGGTGGGGACAACAATGGGTGGGGCACCAGAGGGTGGGGACAACAAAAGGTGGAGACAACAAAGGGTGGGGACACCAAGGGTGGAGAGACCAAAGGGTGGGGACAACAAAGGGTGGGGACAACAATGGATGGGGACAACAAAGGGTGGAGACAACAAAGGGTGGGGACAACAAAGGGTGGGGACAACAAAGGGTGGAGACAACAAAGGGTGGAGACAACGATGGGTGGGGACAACAAAGGGTGGAGACAACAACAGGTGGAGACAACAAAGGGTGGGGACAACAAAGGGTGGAGACAACAAAGGGTGGGGACAACAAAGGGTGGGGACAACAAAAGGTGGGGACAACAAAGGGTGGAGAGAACAACAGGTGGGGACACGAAAGGGTGGAGACCAAAGGGTGGAGACAACAAAGGGTGGGGACCTCACATTACCTCTCCTCCACGATGGACTCCAGGGTGGCAGTGGCCAGGGATGCCAGGGCCTTGTGGAGATCTGCGTGAGGTCAAGGGACAACGAGGACACTGGGGACACGTTTGGGGTGGTGGGAGAGGACGGGTGTGGGGGGTCTGAGCCCCAAAGGATACTGACAGTGTACATCCCCCCGCCGCTGTCCCCCGACTTCCCCACGAACTCCAGCTGGGAGAGCAAAACACAAGTCAGGCTGGCCCCAGGTCATCAAATCCAGGTTTTTAGAAGACTTGGTAAAAATTGGGAAGGTTTAGGAAATTAAAAAACCAAAAAAATAGGTCCTCACTGGGTCATCTGCCAGCAGGGTGAGGTACTGGTCCAAAACCTGCTTCCCGATGTTGTACCCGGCTGGGAGAGCCCTGAAGATCTAAAGGGATGGAATTGAGGTGGAATCAGCAATGTTTCCTACATTCTCAGGGCTTTTTCTGTATTTTTTATTTTTTCCCCCATCTTTGGTGGCAGAGGACCCACCTCATTGGAGGAGAGGGGGTGGGTGTAGGGCGCCCCGGAGGAGGTGGTGACCTCGCTCATCCGCAGCATCGTCCGCACGATTTCGCTGCTGGTCTGGTTTGGGGTGGAGTGGGAGAAGGTTGGAATGGGAGAACCTCCAGGATTTCCCAAGGGGAAAAGTCTTCACCCATCCCCGGTGACCACGGAGATCCTGGTGGGATCCTGGTGGGATCCTGGTGGGAGGTGGAGAGGGCTCCCACACACCTGGTCCATGCGGTTGGCCACGGCGCTGACGATGCTTTGGTCTCGGAAGTGCTGGTGGAAGCGGTCGATGTTGACTTGCCAGTAGATGCCATCATCAGGAGGAGGCTGGGGAGGAGAAGGGAGAGGGAGGAGCCATGGGATGGAAGGAAAAAGGTGGCCTGAAATGGTGGGAGAGGAACCACCAAGAGGGGAGTCACAAAATGGAGGGAAGAGATCCACAAAATGGAGGGAGAGGAACCACCAAGAGGGGAGTCACAAAATGGAGGGAAGAGATGCACAAAATGGAGGGAGAGGAACTGCAAAGTGAGAAGCCACAAAACCTGAGGGAAACATCAGAAAATGGAGGGAAAGGAAACACCAGGAGGGGAGTCACAAAATGGAGGGAGAAGATCCACAAAATGGAGGGAGAGGAACCACCAAGAGGGGAGTCACAAAATGGAGGGAGAAGATCCACAAAATGGAGGGAGAGGAACCACAAGGTGAGAAGCGGCAAAAACTGAGGGAAACATCAGAAAATGGAGGGAGAGGAACCACCGAGAGGGGAGCCACAAAATGGAGGGAGAAGATCCACAAAATGGAGGGAGAGGAACCACCAAGATGGGAGTCACAAAATGGAGGGAAGAGATCCACAAAATGGAGGGAGAGGAGGCACCGACTGAGAGAGGAGCCTGAAAATGGCGGGAGAAGATCCACAAAATGGAGGGAGAGGAACCACAAGGTGAGAAGCGGCAAAAACTGAGGGAAACATCAGAAAATGGAGGGAGAGGAACCACCGAGAGGGGAGCCACAAAATGGAGGGAGAAGATCCACAAAATGGAGGGAGAAGAGCCCCAGAACTGCTCCGTTGGTTTCCCAGAAGGTTTTTGGGTGACGCCAAGGGTGACGTCGCTCCGGTGTCCCCCGTACCTCAGCGCTGTCTCCTTCCTCCTGCTTCTGCTTCTTGGCCTTGTGCTCCCCCATCTCCTCCTCACACGAACGTCTCCTCTTCCCTTTCCCTGCCCAACAAAGCCACCCGTGTGACAACCACCACCCTCGTGACAACCGCCACCCTCGTGTCAACCGCCACCCTTGTGCCAACTGCCACCCGTGTGACAACTGCCACCCGTGTGACAACTGCCACCCTCGTGTCAACCGCCATCCTCGTGACAACCACCACCCTTGTGACAACTGCCACCTGTGTGACAACTGCCACCCTTGTGACAACTGCCACCCTCGTGACAACCACTACCCTCGTGACAACTGCCACCTGTGTGACAACTGCCACCCTCGTGACAACCACCACCCTCGTGACAACTGCCACCTGTGTGACAAGTGCCACTCTTGTGACAACCACCACCCTCGTGACAACCACCACCCTCGTGACAACCACCACCCTCGTGACAACCCCGAGCTCCCAGCCCCCACCCATCTCCTCACCCACGAGGTTGAGCCTGGGCACGACGTACATGTCCTTCTCGTTGACCACCAAGGTGGGCGCAGGAGGAGGTGGCACCTGGGGGGTCTCGGGGGCTTCGGGGACCAAGGGACACCTCTGGACGAAGTGCGTGTCCGCCAGGCGCACGAAGGTGGCGGAGACGTCGGCGTAATCCATGGTTTTCCCGTCTGGGACAAAGGAGAAAGAGACAATGGCATCAAGGAGCACCCAACCCCGGCTCTTTGGTGGCTCTGGAGGATGAGGAGACCCCGGGGTCCTCAGAGAAACCACAAAGAGGCTGCTCGGAGGCCATTTTGGGGCAGGACTTGGGTGGCTCCTTCTCCAGGTTGACGGCCAACGCTCCAACCAAAGAGTTCCTGGTCCTGAGGAAAACCTTTGGAAGATGAGGAGACACCACCCAAAGAGTTCCTGGTCCTAAGAAAAACCTTTGGAAGATGAGGAGACACCACCCAAAGAGTTCCTGGTCCTGAGGAGAACCTTTGGAAGATGAGGAGACACCACCCAAAGAGTTCCTGGTCCTAAGAAAAACCTTTGGAAGATGAGGAGACACCACCCAAAGAGTTCCTGGTCCTGAGGAGAACCTTTGGAAGATGAGGAGTTCCACCCAAAGAGTTCCTGGTCCTGAGGAGAACCTTTGGAAGATGAGGAGTTCTACCCAAAGAGTTCCTGGTCCTAAGAAAAACCTTTGGAAGATGAGACACCACCCAAAGAGTTCCTGGTCCTGAGGAAAACCTTTGGAAGATGAGGAGACACCACCCAAAGAGTTCCTGGTCCTGAGGAGAACCTTTGGAAGATGAGGAGACACCACCCAAAGAGTTCCTGGTCCTAAGGAGAACCTTTGGAAGATGAGGAGACACCACCCAAAGAGTTCCTGGTCCTAAGGAGAACCTTTGGAAGATGAGGAGACACCACCCAAAGAGTTCCTGGTCCTGAGGAGAACCTTTGGAAGATGAGGAGACACCACCCAAAGAGTTCCTGGTCCTAAGGAGAACCTTTGGTAGATGAAGAGTTCCACCCAAAGAGTTCCTGGTCCTGAGGAGAACCTTTGGAAGATGAGGAGACACCACCCAAAGAGTTCCTGGTCCTAAGGAGAACCTTTGGAAGATGAGGAGACACCACCCAAAGAGTTCCTGGTCCTAAGGAGAACCTTTGGTAGATGAAGAGTTCCACCCAAAGAGTTCCTGGTCCTGAGGAAAACCTTTGGAAGATGAGGAGACACCACCCAAAGAGTTCCTGGTCCTGAGGAGAACCTTTGGAAGATGAGGAGACACCACCCAAAGAGTTCCTGGTCCTGAGGAGAACCTTTGGAAGATGAGGAGACACCACCCAAAGAGTTCCTGGTCCTGAGGAGAACCTTTGGAAGATGAGGAGACCCCGTGCTCCTCAGAGAACCACCATGAAGAGGCTGCTCGGAGGCCATTTTGGGGCAGAACTCCGTGTCTGTGGCCGACGTTCCGCCCAAGGAGCGAAACCACACCCTCCCACTCCCCTTTTCTCCTCATCTCAGGAACTTCTCACCTTCCATGGTTTCCGTCAGCCGGTCAGCCACCTTCCTGACCAGGTTGCTCATGGTCATCTTGCCGTTGAGGAGCAGCTCCTCCACCAGCAGCTCCCCGGTGTCTCCGTAGAGGCTCTTGGCGGTGTAGATGTAGCGGGGGTAGCGCAGGATGCGCAGCACCCGCCCGCACCGCGCTTCGTACTCCACCACCCCGCGCTTCTGCACCTGGAACCTCACCAGGTTGTGGTGGATCAGGACACAGAGACCTTTCTTCACCTGCCCAACGAGGGATGGAGAAGCCCAGGTTGTTGTTGTTGTTGTTGGGATGTTTCCTTCAAGCTCCCTGCCCGGTCACCATGTTGTCCCCCAGGTGACACCATCATGGAAGGCGTTGGGTTGGGTTGGGTTGGGCTGAGTTGGGTTGGGTGGGGTTGGGTTAAGTTGGGTTGGGTTGAGTTGGGTTGGGTTGAGTTGGGTTGGGTGGGGTTGAGTTGGGTTGGGTTGAGTTGGGTTGAGTTGGGTTGGGTTGGGTTGAGTTGGGTTGGGTTGGGTTGAGTTGGGTTGGGTTGGGTTGGGTTGGATTGGGTTGGGTTGAGTGGGGTTGGGTTGAGTTGGGTTGGGTTGGATTGGGTTGGGTTGGGTTGGGTTGAGCTGAGTTGGGTTGAGCTGAGTTGGGTTGAGTTGGGTTGAGTTGGGTTGAGTTGGTTGGGTTGGGTTGGTTGGGTTGGTTGGGTTGGGTTGGGTTGAGTTGGGTTGAGTTGGGTTGGGTTGAGTTGGGTTGGGTTGGATTGGGTTGAGTTGGGTTGGGTTGAGTTGAGTTGGGTTGAGTTGGGTTGAGTTGGGTTGGTTGAGTTGGGTTGGGTTGAGTTGGATTGGGTTGAGTTGGGTTGGGTTGAGTTGGATTGGGTTGAGTTGGGTTGGGTTGAGTTGGGTTGGCTTGGATTGGGTTGAGTTGGGTTGGGTTGAGTTGGTTGGGTTGAGTTGGTTGGGTTGGGTTGAGTTGGGTTGAGTTGACCATGCAGCTCATCCAATCCCACCCAATCCTGGTTGCTCCAAGTCTCATCCAACCCAACCTGGAAATCTCCAGGGATGTTGAGGCCACCCCAAAGGTCACCTCGTGGATCTTCCAAGGGAGGTTCTGGAGTCTCCTTCTCCCGAGGTGTTCCCAGAGGTTTTTGGGGTGCCCTACCCTGGGTGCTCCTGCTCTGGCAGGGGGCTGGGACCCCACAATCCCTGAGGGTCCCTCTCCCCCCGACATTCCGGATGATCCCCGCCAATCCCAACCCCACCACCACCTCCTCCATGGCCAAGGACACCTCCCCCCCCCCCCAACTCCACCCAGGCCCCCCCCAACCTGCTCGGGACACCCCTCCCCCTCCTCAGGAGCACCCATCCCGGTGCCCCCCACCCCCGGGCCACCAGAACCTCCTCTCGGTGGCCACCTCCGCCTCCTCCTCTCCCATTGGGAACCCCCCAAGAGCGCCGCTGCTCCCGGGGGTTCTCCCGAGGCCCGGGCTCCGCCCACCTGGGCCAGCAGGAGCCCGGTGGCTGCGGCGATGGCGCCGAGGCTCTGGCCGCCCGTGCGCACCAGGTGCCCCCCGATCCGCTCCACGATCTCCCCAAAATGTTCCCGCAGCAGGAGGGAGCAGAGCCGCAGCTCCGCCTGCGTCATCGCCGTCCCGCGGTCACCTCCTGAGGGGTGGCGGCCAGGTCATGGGGGTCCCCGTGACACAGGAGTCCCCTTGTCCCCATGTCACAGGAGTCCCCGTGTCACAGGGGTCCCCGTGTCACAGGGGGTCCCCTTGTCCCCGTGTCACAGAGGTCCCCACGTCACAGGGGTCCCCTTGTCACAGGGGTCCCCATGTCACAGGGGTCCCCATGTCACAGGGGGTCCCCATGTCACAGAGGTCCCCACATCACAGGGGTCCCCACATCACAGGGGTCTCCGTGTCACAGGGGGTCCCCTTGTCCCTGGGGGTCCCCATGTCACAGGGGGTCCCCTTGTCCCAGGGGGTCCCCATGTCACAGGGGGTCTCCATGTCACAGGAGTCCCCTTGTCACAGGGGTTCCCACGTCACAGGGGTCCTTATGTCACAGGGGTCCCCATGTCCCAGGGGGTCCCCGTGTCACAGGGGGTCCCCATGTCCCAGGAGTCCCCATGTCCCAGGGGGTCCCCTTGTCCCCATGTCACAGGGGTCCCCATATCAGAGGGGTCCCCATGTCCCAGGGGTCCCCGTGTCACAGAGATCCCCACGTCACAGAGGTCCCCTTGTCCCAGGGGTCCCCGTGTCACAGAGATCCCCGTGTCCCCACGTCCCAGGGGGTTCCCATGTCCCAGCGGTCTCCGTGTCACAGGGGTCTCCGTGTCACAGAGATCCCCATGTCCCAGGGGGTCCCCTTGTCCCCGTGTCACAGAGATCCCCGTGTCCCCACGTCCCAGGGGGTCCCCGCGTCCCTCACTCACCACAGCCCAGGCCTAGGCCGCTGGGGCCACCATGGCAACGGCCACTTCCGCTTCCTCCTCACTCTACTTCCGGCCTCCCCGAGGAGCCGCTCTATCCGCCCCCACCCTACGGCTGGGAGCAGAGGAGAGGAAGCGGAAGTACCTGCCCAGCCGGCAGGTGGTGGTGGGAGGGGGGAGTTCCTGCTTCCGGCGCCGCTCTGTCCGCCGCTCGCTGCCCCGGTGGAGGACTGACGGCAGGAGCCGGCGGAGGCGCAGAAGATGGCGGAGGCCTCGGCGGCGGCCGCCGTGTCCCAGCACCGCTTCTTCTGCCACAGCTGCAAGGGGGAGGTCAGCCCCAAGCTGCCGGTGAGCGCCGGGGGCTGCGGCTGCAGCGGGCGGGGTGGGGGGAGGAGGAGGAGGAGGCCCAGGCCTGAGCCTCCCACACGGGCCCCGGGGGGAGCTGAGCCGGGCCCGGGGCTGAGGGAGGGGATCGGTCCCTGGGAGGGGAGGGGGGTCCCGGGCAGGGCCTGGGGGAGGGATTCCCACCCCCTTCTCCTTACACCCCCCAAAAATCCCCTCCCTGAACCCCCCAAAGGGCAGGCAGGGCTGTCACCCCCTGTGCCCCCCCCTGTGTCCTCCCCTCGTGTCCCCCCCTCGTGTCCCCCCCCCCATGCCCCCCCCTTGTTGTCCCCCCCCTCTCGTGTCCCCCCTCGTGTCCCCCCCTCGTGTCCCCCCCTTGTGTCCCCCCCCTCGTGTCCCCCCCCTCGTGTCCCCCCCCTCGTGTCCCCCCCCTCGTGTCCCCCCCTCGTGTCCCTCCCCCGTGTCCCCCTCGTGTCCCCCCCCCCGTGTCCCCCCCCCCGTGTCCCCCCCCCTCGTGTCCCCCCCCTCGTGTCCCCCCCCTCGTGTCCCCCCCCTCGTGTCCCCCCCCTCGTGTCCCCCCCCCTCGTGTCCCCCCCCCTCGTGTCCCCCCCCTCGTGTCCCCCCCTCGTGTCCCCCCCTCGTGTCCCCCCCTCGTGTCCCCCCCCTCGTGTCCCTCCCCTGTGCCCCCCCCGTGTCCCCTCCCCCGTGTCCCCCCCTGTGTCCCCCCCTGTGTCCCCCCTCGTGTCCCCTCCCCCGTGTCCCCTCCCCCGTGTCCCCTCCCCCGTGTCCCCTCCCCCGTGTCCCCCCCCTCGTGTCCCCCCCCTCGTGTCCCCCCCCTCGTGTCCCCCCCCTCGTGTCCCCCCCCTCGTGTGTCCCCCCCCTCGTGTGTCCCCCCCCTCGTGTGTCCCCCCCCCTCGTGTCCCCCCCCTCGTGTCCCCCCCCTCGTGTCCCCCCCCTCGTGTCCCCCCCCTCGTGTCCCCCCCCTCGTGTCCCCCCCCTCGTGTCCCCCCCCTCGTGTCCCCCCCCTCGTGTCCCCCCCCTCGTGTCCCCCCCCTCGTGTCCCCCCCCTCGTGTCCCCCCCCCCGTGTCCCCCCCGTGTCACCTCCTGTGTCCCCCCCCTGTGCCACCCCCCACTCTCTCTTCCTTCCCCCCAAAAATTCCAATTCCCAGCTGGAAATTTGTTTTTTTTTTTTTTTTATTAATGGTTCCTTCTCCATCAGAGGCACCAAACCCCCCCCCTCCCCAATTCCACGACCCCTCCTGTGATGATAAAGAGGTCACCTCTTCCTCCTCATCCTCCTCCTCCTCATCCTCCTCCTCCTCTTCCTCCTTTTCCCACCTTTCCTTGCTCCATTTTCTATTTTCAGGGCACCCAGCTCAGGGCTGGGAATCTTTCTGGGTTTCTCCTCTCTCCTCCTCCCCCCCCCTGGAGAAAGCAGCAATTGGGGGCATTGAGGTGGTGATTGGGGGGGGGGTTTCAAAGCATTTCCAGGTGCTGTGGGGTCTCCAGGTGTTGGTGGTTCCATCCCTGGCTTCCCAAAAAATCCACCCTTGGAATTTGTCCCATCCCCGTGGCCTCTGGGCTGCTCCTGAATTGGGGGGGGGGTTTATCCCCAATATTTCCCTCCTGCCCTTCCCATCCTTCACATTCCCAACCTTGAAGCATCAACTCCTCCTCCTCCCCTTCCAAATTCCCCAATTTCCATTTTTCTAGCCTGGAATTTTTTAGGTTTTTTTTTTTTTTTTCCCATTTTTCCCTTTTTTTTCCACCCGAGGGTGACAAGGAACCCCTCAGCTTCACAACCCCCCCCCCCCCACCCCTCAAGCTCTGAAATCCTGGGAAAACCCAACCCCCCTTCTTCCAGGCTGCCTTTTTGGGGGGGTTGGAAGTGGCTCTTGGAGGGGTGGGGGACATTTTTGGGGCGTTTTGAGGCGTTTTGATGAATCCCTTCTGTCTCCTCAGGAATACACCTGCCCACGGTGTGAGTCGGGCTTCATTGAGGAGGTCACAGATGATTCCAGGTAAAATTGGGTTTTTTTTCTGGGTTTTAAAGCTTTCTCTTGGTTGCTTGGGAAGTTTAGGGCTCTGAAAACCTCAAAAATCCATAAAAAAAGGGAAAAAAATAAGAACCAAGAAGGAAAAATGTCAACGTTCCAGGGGAGACTGGAAATCCAAGCCACTTTTTGGGGAGAACTCCCAAGAAAATGGGAAATTGGGAGTTAAAATCCCACGAACAACACTCTGGGTTGTTTGTTTTTTTTTTTTTTGGGGGGGGTGTAGGGCAAAAATAATGATTTTTACATTTTTTTTTTTTTTTTTCAGGGCTGCTTTAGGAACCACCAGGTTTCTCCTGCCCTAAGCTGGTGTTTAACCAAACCTTCCCATTTCCATAGCTCCTCTCCTGGGATCTCCTGCCTCTGCCTGCTCCCCCCTGCTGTTCTTGCTCACCAAAACCCCTTGTTTAACCCAAAAAAAAAACCCCATAAAAGTCAGGATTTAGGGTCTGAGGCTCTGGGGGGCCTTTTTCTCACCTCCTTTTCCCTCCCCAGTTTTCTCGGTGGCCTCGAGGACAACCCCTCCACACAGTTTGCAGAGGTGAGTTCCCCTCTTTTTCCCCTTCCTTCCCCCCCAAAAAAAAAAAAAAAAAGCTGTTTTTCCCCCAGAGAAAATTTTAAATTTTTTTTTTCCAGGGATTGGGCTGAATCTGGGGGGGATTTCCATGAGGTTGAGACCTCCCAGAGGGGACAGGAGGAGCCCACGGGGCTGAGCCAGGGGGAGGGTGGTGCCCTCCTGCCCTTTTCCTCCCTGCTTGGGGTTTTACCACAAAACCCCAGGATTTAACAGGAAAATCTGTGTCCTCTGCCTGTCCCAGCTCCTTTTTTTTTTTCTCCTCCCTTCTCCCTGGGGCTTTGATTCCCTCCAGGAATAAACAGATGGATCCCAACCCTGGCTGTGGCTCCTCTGCCAGGAGGTTCTGCTCCTTTTCACTTGTTTTTTTTTGTTTTGTTTTTTTTTTTCACTGGATTATTGAGGAATTGGGATTATTGAGGAATTTTTTAGCCTGGCCAAGAGAATCCCCTCACAGGTTGGGTTTTTTTTTATTTTTATTTATTTTTGGGGGTGGAATCTGGGGGGGTTTTTCTTCCAAACCCCTCAGGAAACGGGGTCAGCAACAACCTGGAGCTGCTCTGCCCTCTGTTCCCTTGGGATTTGCTTCCTCCCCTTCCTCCTCCTCCTCCTCCCCACTTGGATCCCTCAACAAAACTCTGGATTTTCCTTCTGCTCCCCCCAGGAGGAGCCCCCTGAGCCCCCCCTGACCCCCCTTGACCAGGAGTTTGCTGCAGATTGGGAAGGTTTGGAGGAGCTTCCAGACCCCCTCCTGCCACTTTTCCACATTTTTTTCCCATCCCCACCCCCCCTGGGGCTCCGGATTTCTCAGGGGGGGCTCCGAGCACCCCTGGGTGGGGGTCTCCACCCTGAAGTCCCCTCAGATCCCAAGAGGAGGAGGAGGAGGAGGAGGAAGGGGAAGGATCTGAGGTGATTTCCCAGCCCCCACGCCGGGAGCCGAGGCGCTCGCTCTGCCCCGGGGTTGGGACCTGGGATGTGTCTGGGCTATAATTAAGTTTTTTTTTTCTCTTTTTTAACCCAGTTTTTTTTTTTTTTTCCTGTCTGGGGGAGCCATGGCAACCGAGTTGGCTCAGCTCCTCCTTCCTGGGTGGAATTCTCTTGGCAGAGGAGCCTCCAGGATGAAGGTGACGGAGCCGCCTCCGCTTTGCGTCTCCCTTTTTTTTTTTTATTTTTTTTTTTTATTTTTTTTTTTCCCCCTTCCTCCAGCTTTGGGACCACTTGGACCACACGATGTTCTTCCCAGATTTCAGACCTTTCCTGAGCAGCAGCTCCCTGGATCAGGACCACAGGGACAACGAGAGGGGACACCAAGCCCACGCTGACCTCTGGGGACCCACCCGACCCCCCCGGTTGCCCATGACCCGGCGCTACCGGTCCCGGGGCAGCTCCCGCCCTGACAGGTCCCCTGCAATCGAGGGGTGAGAGCCCCAAACCCCCCCTGGCAGCTTCTCCTTCACCCAGCAGTGGAAAAAAAAAAACCCCAAAAAACCCCAAACCCAAACGTGAGATCTTGAGGAGAAACCTGAGGCAGCCCCAGGGTCCCCTCAGCCCCCGAGCGGAGCTGCGGGTGGGGGGTTGGGGGTGGGGGGGTTTTCTCTTGGCTGTTTTTTGGCTCAATTGCTGCTTTTTCTTCTTTTCCCTCTCTCCTGAAGGATAATCCAGCAGATTTTTGCCGGGTTCTTTGCCAACTCAGCCATCCCTGGCTCTCAGCACCCCCTTTTCCTGGTGAGTTCCCAGGCTGGGACTCGGATCCGATGCTGGAGGGGGGGGAGGGATTTAGAACCAGAATTCTCTGGTTCTCATGGAAGGGCTTGGGCTGAAGGGACCTTTGAGCTCAGCCAGGGACAATTCCCACCCAGGGACAATTCCCACCCAGCTCCAAGCCCCATCCTTGGATCTCCAGCCCCCCCCCAAGGGGCTCAGCACCTTCAGAATGAGGAATTCCACCCTCACACCCAACCTCCCCCCAGTTTAAACCCCGTCACCCCGTGGCTTTTTGCTCCTGCACCAGTCAAAAGCTGGGAAGCTCCAGTTGCTCCCAGTCTGGCTGCTCTGGGAGGATGGTTGGGAGCTCAGGGGTGGCTGTGGGGGGTGTTCCCTCTGCAGGAGTGGGATGCTGCACTCCAACCCTGGGGACTACGCCTGGGGACAGAGCGGCCTCGATGCTATTGTCACCCAGGTAAGGCCCAGGGGGGAGGTTCTGGGGTGGGGTTCCTGCTCCTCTCTGCTCCAGGTGTGTCCTGGAGGTGAGGACACAAAGCCCCTGGGCTCCTGGATCTGCAGAAGGCCCAGGAGCAAGGCTCAGGCCGTATTCCCATGGGAATGGGGTCGTGGTTCCCATGGAAACCAGGTCCTGGGGTGGTGCTGAGCTTGGGGTGAACTCAGCAGAGAAAAATCTCCAACTTCAGCCCCAAAACTCAGCCCTTGGCCCCCGGGAGCTGCTTCCCCCAGGGACAGGAGCAGCATTCCTGCTCATCCCAGGGTTTTGGGATCATCCCAGGGTTTTGGGATCATCCCAGGGTGTTGGGATCATCCCAGGGTGTTGGATCATCCCAGGGTGTTGGATCATCCCAGGGTGGGTTCCTCCTGCTTGATCCCAAAGGGCTCCATCTCCTCCTCCCTTCTCCACAGGATCCTGGTGGGAGCCACGTTCCCAGCCTGGTGTCTGTCACCCCCCCTGGGGACAACCCAGCTGCTGGTGGCCGGGTGACAGGGTTTGGGTGTTGTTTGGGTGTTGTTTGGGTGTTTTTGGGTGCTGAGCTGTGTCCCTGCTCCTCCTCCCCAGCTCCTGGGACAGCTGGAGAACACGGGGCCTCCTCCTGCTGACAAGGAGAAGATTTCCTCCCTCCCCACGGTGACAGTGACTCAGGAACAAGTTGGTTGGTGCCACCACAGTGTCCCCTCTCACCTCTCCCTTCTGAGGAGGGGGGGAAACTGGGGCTTCCCCCCTGCCCTCACTTCTCCTGGGGTTGGTGGAGCTGCACCAAGTCCCAGGTCCTCCCCCAGGGACCTTTCCTGCTCCTGCAGAATTTTTGTGGTGACTTTTTTGGCCACCCCAGACTTGATTTTTCCTCCCCAAATCTCTGGTTTGGGGTCAGCTCGGAGCCAGGCTCAGCTCTTTGCTTGGCTCCTTTCCAGCCTCCCTGCTGGAGGAGGCTCTGGACACCTTCCTGCCCAACTGCTCTGGAAATGTCATGGAAAAAAAAAATCCCAGGTTTTGCAGAACAGCCCAGACCAGGGGGCTCCTCCAACCCTTTCTGCTTTTCCACTGAGCTCAACCCTGGGGATTTTTTGCAGGAAGCTGAGAGCTGAACCTCTCCAGGCAGACAAAGTGATGAGAAAAACTGTTTCCACAACAGATTCTTCTTCTGGTTTTGTTGTTTTTTTGGGGTTTTTCTCTTTTTTTTTTTTTTTTTGATGTCTGCTGCTTTTTATATCCCCTGCTCTCTTCTTCACCTCTGGGAAACCAGGAATTTCCGTGCTCAGCCCTGGGGCTGAGCTGGCAGAGCTGGAGAGGTTGGGAGGAGGGGAACGACTTTGTCCCCTTCCTGGGGGTGGATTGAGGACCCCAAAACTGGGGGGTGGGTTGTAAGGAGCTTTTTTGGGGGGAAGAAAACCCTTTTTAGGTTTTGGGGTGGCTGCTTTCCAAGGGAGGGGTGGGACCCCCCCCCTGAGCTCCTGGGGGAGCTGAGCAGCACCTCTGGGCCATGGGGTTGGGATTTTTGGTGACAAAAAAAGGGAAAAGGAGGCATCCCCACACTTCCTCCTCCTCCTCCTTTTCCAGGAATTCACCTCAAACCCCAGGAAGTTGGGGCCAGGAAGTTGGGGCCAGGAAGTTGGGGCCAGGGAGTTGGGGCCAGGAAGAAGTTGGGGTTCGGAAAGAAGAACCCAAAGCGGATTTTTTTTTTTTTTTTTTCCTCCTTCTCAGTTGATTCTCAATTTTTTTAATTTAATTTTTTTTTTAATTTTTTTTTTTTTTTTTTTTGTATTCCCTGGAGCTTTTCAAGCTCTCCCATTCCCTCCTCCACCTTTTCCAGACACGGGGTTGGAGTGTCCTGTCTGCAAAGAGGATTACACCCTGGCTGAGCAGGTCCGGCAGTTGCCCTGCAACCATTTTTTCCACAGCAACTGCATCGTCCCCTGGTTGGAGCTGGTAAGGACCCCCCCCCAAATCCCAAAAATCCCAAAAATCCCCCAAAAAATCCCCAATTCCCCCCCCTCTCAGCCGGGGGCTGAGCTTCTCCCCCCCCTCTCTGGCAGCACGACACCTGCCCTGTCTGCAGGAAGAGCCTGAAAGGGGAAGATTCCACCCGAACACCCCCAAACCCTGAAGCCCCCCCCACCACCTTCACCCCCCCCCAGAGCCACCTCCAGGACCGATGGACTTTCTGACCCTCCTGGGGGGGCTTCCAAAGGATTTGTTTGGTTTGTTTGGGGTTTTTTTTTTTTTTTGGGGGGGGGGAGGAGAGGATATTTCCAGCTGGGACCATCCCTACCTCCTCCACTTCTTCGTCTTCTGAGAATTCCAAAAAAAAAAAAAAAACAAAACCAAGAGTAGCAGGAAAAGGGGAGGAACCACCCCAACCACCCCCACCCTGGGGTCTTTTTGTTCTGCCCCCCCCCCCCCCTTAAAAAAACCTCACCCAAACAACAAAGCTGCTCCACCAGAATCACCTCAAACCCCAAAACCTGAGGATTTTGTGGGGGTTTTGCTTCCAGTTGATGCTTTCCTCCCAGCTGGAGGTTTGGGGGGGTCCTCAGGGTGGGGGTCTTCACCCAGAGGTGACAAATTTATGGGGAGGGGGGGGCAAAGTGTCCCTGGGAGGGCAAGGAGAAGAATTGGGGTCCCCCCTTTGCCCCACAGTGAGTGGGTGGGGGGGGGGTTAACTCCAGGAGGGAATTTTTTCCTCTTTTTTTTTTTTTTTTTCTCATGTCCAGAACCCAAATTCCCAGGAGCTGGAGCTCCCTTGGGATTAGGGAGCAGCTCTGGGGGCTTCACCCCCTCCTCAGTTTTGGGGTTGGGGGGGCTGAGGTTCAGCTTTGTGGTGATTTATTTGGGGGGTGGGGGGAAGGTTGGGGTTTTTTTTTGTCCCCAGGGCTGTCCCCACCCTGTCCCCTTCCCCCCCCCACGAGTGGTTAGGATCCTTTAGGAATTTTACCACCACCCTGAGTCTCCCTCAATTCCCAGAACTTGAAGAGAAAGCTTTATTTTTGTCAGGTATTATTTTTTTTTTTTTTTTGGGGAGGGGGGGGAGAATTTCTGGATTTTATTATTTTTTAAGTATATTCCCCCCCCCCCCCTTCCTTCCATTTCTCTCACATTCCTCCCCCCTTTTTGGATTTTTTTTTTTTTCTCCTGGGTTCTCTCCCTTTGTTAGGAACTCAAATAAAAATCTTTCTACAGAAGAGCAGAGCTGGAGGAAAACTGGGGGGGGGGGCTGGAGGGGGGGGGGATACCCCAAAACTGGGGGGTGGGTTGTAAGGAGCTTTTTTGGGGGGAAGAAAACCCTTTTTTTAGGTTTTGGGGTGGCTGCTGTCACCTCTGGCACTGGGGAGGGGGCTTGGGAGGGGTGGGACCCCCCCCCCTGAGCTCCTGGGGGAGCTGAGCAGCACCTCTGGGCCATGGGGTTGGGATTTTTGGTGACAAAAAAAGGGAAAAGGAGGCAAAAAGCAGCACCAGCTCCTGGCTGGAGCCTTCCCTGCCCCCTTTATCCCCTTCTGGGGCCCCCAAAACCCAAACTGCAGGAAGGTGGGGGGGGATTTGGGGGGATTTGGGGTGGGTAGAGGGGGAGATTTGGGGGGGCTCAAACACTTCCCAGAGATCTTTGGGGTCCTCCTGCCCCCAAAGTGCCCGAAATGGAGAATTTCACCCCAGGGAAGGGAGGAGAGGAGCTCCAGGGGGGGCTTGGGGACGCTCAGGTGCCCCCTCCCCAATATTTTCCCTTCCTGGGGTGTTGGTTTTGGGGTTTTTTTTGGGGGTTTTTTTGGGGTGGGGGGGACCACGGGCCCGGCGCTGGGTGGGACCTGAAGCTCCAGCATCTCCCAGGGGTTCAACTTTATTGGTGGCACCTTTGGGTCCCCTTCCCCCCCCCACCCCTCCCCCCGTTTGGGGGAGACCTCGATGGGGGAGGGGGGGGGGGGGTCTCCATCTCCCCCTCCTCACCTTCCTGCAGCCCCCGCCAGCACAATCCGAGCCCGGGGGTCCCAGGGAGGGGGGGTGGCAGTGTCCCCACCTTCTCCCCGGGGTGCAGGGCCACGTCCCCTGCCCAAGGGGGGGTGCAGGGGCCCCCCCACGACCTTCACTGCTCCGGCTTCTCCTCCTCTTCCTCCTCGGGGAGCTTCTTGCGGGTGAAGAATCCCAGCTGGGGGAGGATAAAAGATGAGATGGAAAGGACAAAAAGTCCTCGTTGTCCCCCCCTTTTTTTTTTTATTGTCCCCCCCCCTCACCTTCCACAAGCAGAAGATGATGAGGGCCAAGAGGAGGAGCCCCCCCAGGACGCTGCCCACCAGGATCCAGAGGGAGATGGGCACCCGCTTGGCCTGCAGGATCTCCAGAACCAGCTGGAAAAAAAATGGGGAAAATTAAAAAAAAATATGGATTCTCCTCCTCCCCACCCCCCAAAAAAAAAAAATAGAACAAATGAGGGTGGGATAGGGGGGGGGGGGTCTCCCACCTCCCTCCCGTGAGCCCCCTCCTCCAGCACCACCACGCTGCTCCCTGGCACCTCCAACCCCACCGTGGTCACCACACGGAGGCTCCGGAATTTGGCCTGAGAGGGGCAAAAAAATTAAAAAAAAAAAAAAAAAAAAAGGGAAGGTGGGATTTGAGATGTTAAGAGGGAGGGGGAGGGGGGGCTTCTTCCCTCCCCCCCATCCCATCACTCACCCTCCGGAAGAATTCCTCATGGATGGTCCGGAGGAGGTGGATGGAGACCCCACCCCCCCTCTCCAATGGCCCCAAGTGGCAGCTCAGCTCCTGGCACCAGGAGTTGCTGCAGTCCTGGGGGAGGGGGGGTTAAAAAATTGAGGAGGGGGTTTCAAAAGATGGGGGGGGGGCACCGAAAATATTGGGGGAGGGGGCCCCCAAAAAACCCCAACCATCTGGAGATGATGCTCACCAGCCTGTCCACCTTCAGGAGGTCCTCAGGGTGCACTGGGACCACCCGGGGTTGCTCAGGGGGGGGCTGTAGGGTGCAGGTGGCCTGAGGAGGGGGGGGGGCACAGGAGAGGTCAAAGATTTGGAGGTGAAAAGACCCCCCCAGACCCCCCCAACCCCCCCCCCAAGGGGCCTCACGTTGTCAGCCAGGAGGTGGGTGACAGAGAGGAAGGTGACACGGGCGTAGCCCAGGGCTGGCAGGGCCATGCGGAGGGTGACGTTGGGGACAGGGTAGCACCCCAAGTTCTGCACCTGCAGGGGGGAGTGGGAAGTGAACCAGGACCCCCCCCACACAACCTCAGGACCCCCCCCCACAACCTCAGGACCCCCCCCTCTTTTTTTTTTTCCCCCCCCCATCACCTTCACTGTGGTCCTGAACTCGGGGCCGTGGGGAAAGGTCCCCAGGGGATGAACTTCGTAGCGGTGGAGGTTGGAGTCACTGATGGGGGGGAAATCGGGGGGTGTGGGGGGGGTCAGGGTGGGAGGGGTCAGGGTGGGGGTCACCTCCTGCCCTCCCCTCCCCCCCCCCACTCAGGGACCCCCCCCCCCCTGGAGCCCACCTGGAGAGGAAGAGGTCGGGGGCGTAGCGGATGGGGACGGCGAAGTGGACGATGTTGTCCTGGGGTGTCACCTCGGTGCTGTCACTGGATTATTGGGGTGGGGGGGACACACACAGGCTCAGGAGGACCCCGAGACCCCCCCCCCCCCCCCCAACACCCACCCCTCCCAAGGGGTGCCCCAACACCACCCCCCCCCCACCCCCCCCAAGGGGTGCAGCCCCCACCTCACCTGATGGA